>NC_058080.1:349386908-349529293 GCF_014858855.1 Bufo gargarizans | reverse complement strand
CACTGGAACAGTCCATTGTCAGATATTTAGGCCCAGGCACCCAGGCAGAGGAGAGAGGTCCCGTAACAGAGAATCTGGCTTCATGTCAGCAGAGAATCAGTCTTCATGTCATAGCAGAGAATCATGCTTCACGTCACCCAACACTGGAACAGTCCATTGTCAGATATTTAGGCCCAGGCACCAGGCAGAGGAGAGAGGTCCCGTAACAGAGAATCTGGCTTCATGTCAGCAGAGAATCAGTCTTCATGTCATAGCAGAGAATCATGCTTCACGTCACCCAACACTGGAACAGTCCATTGTCAGATATTTAGGCCCAGGCACCCAGGCAGAGGAGAGAGGTCCCGTAACAGAGAATCTGGCTTCATGTCAGCAGAGAATCAGTCTTCATGTCATAGCAGAGAATCATGCTTCACGTCACCCAACACTGGAACAGTCCATTGTCAGATATTTAGGCCCAGGCACCCAGGCAGAGGAGAGAGGTCCCGTAACAGAGAATCTGGCTTCATGTCAGCAGAGAATCAGTCTTCATGTCATAGCAGAGAATCATGCTTCACGTCACCCAACACTGGAACAGTCCATTGTCAGATATTTAGGCCCAGGCACCAGGCAGAGGAGAGAGGTCCCGTAACAGAGAATCTGGCTTCATGTCAGCAGAGAATCAGTCTTCATGTCATAGCAGAGAATCATGCTTCACGTCACCCAACACTGGAACAGTCCATTGTCAGATATTTAGGCCCAGGCACCCAGGCAGAGGAGAGAGGTCCCGTAACAGAGAATCTGGCTTCATGTCAGCAGAGAATCAGTCTTCATGTCATAGCAGAGAATCATGCTTCACGTCACCCAACACTGGAACAGTCCATTGTCAGATATTTAGGCCCAGGCATCCAGGCAGAGGAGAGAGGTCCCGTAACAGAGAATCTGGCTTCATGTCAGCAGAGAATCAGTCTTCATGTCATAGCAGAGAATCATGCTTCACGTCACCCAACACTGGAACAGTCCATTGTCAGATATTTAGGCCCAGGCACCAGGCAGAGGAGAGAGGTCCCGTAACAGAGAATCTGGCTTCATGTCAGCAGAGAATCAGTCTTCATGTCATAGCAGAGAATCATGCTTCACGTCACCCAACACTGGAACAGTCCATTGTCAGATATTTAGGCCCAGGCACCCAGGCAGAGGAGAGAGGTCCCGTAACAGAGAATCTGGCTTCATGTCAGCAGAGAATCAGTCTTCATGTCATAGCAGAGAATCATGCTTCACGTCACCCAACACTGGAACAGTCCATTGTCAGATATTTAGGCCCAGGCACCCAGGCAGAGGAGAGAGGTCCCGTAACAGAGAATCTGGCTTCATGTCAGCAGAGAATCAGTCTTCATGTCATAGCAGAGAATCATGCTTCACGTCACCCAACACTGGAACAGTCCATTGTCAGATATTTAGGCCCAGGCACCCAGGCAGAGGAGAGAGGTCCCGTAACAGAGAATCTGGCTTCATGTCAGCAGAGAATCAGTCTTCATGTCATAGCAGAGAATCATGCTTCACGTCACCCAACACTGGAACAGTCCATTGTCAGATATTTAGGCCCGGCATCCAGGCAGAGGAGAGAGGTCCCGTAACAGAGAATCTGGCTTCATGTCAGCAGAGAATCAGTCTTCATGTCATAGCAGAGAATCATGCTTCACGTCACCCAACACTGGAACAGTCCATTGTCAGATATTTAGGCCCAGGCACCCAGGCAGAGGAGAGAGGTCCCGTAACAGAGAATCTGGCTTCATGTCAGCAGAGAATCAGTCTTCATGTCATAGCAGAGAATCATGCTTCACGTCACCCAACACTGGAACAGTCCATTGTCAGATATTTAGGCCCAGGCACCCAGGCAGAGGAGAGAGGTCCCGTAACAGAGAATCTGGCTTCATGTCAGCAGAGAATCAGTCTTCATGTCATAGCAGAGAATCATGCTTCACGTCACCCAACACTGGAACAGTCCATTGTCAGATATTTAGGCCCAGGCACCAGGCAGAGGAGAGAGGTCCCGTAACAGAGAATCTGGCTTCATGTCAGCAGAGAATCAGTCTTCATGTCATAGCAGAGAATCATGCTTCACGTCACCCAACACTGGAACAGTCCATTGTCAGATATTTAGGCCCAGGCATCCAGGCAGAGGAGAGAGGTCCCGTAACAGAGAATCTGGCTTCATGTCAGCAGAGAATCAGTCTTCATGTCATAGCAGAGAATCATGCTTCACGTCACCCAACACTGGAACAGTCCATTGTCAGATATTTAGGCCCAGGCACCCAGGCAGAGGAGAGAGGTCCCGTAACAGAGAATCTGGCTTCATGTCAGCAGAGAATCAGTCTTCATGTCATAGCAGAGAATCATGCTTCACGTCACCCAACACTGGAACAGTCCATTGTCAGATATTTAGGCCCAGGCACCCAGGCAGAGGAGAGAGGTCCCGTAACAGAGAATCTGGCTTCATGTCAGCAGAGAATCAGTCTTCATGTCATAGCAGAGAATCATGCTTCACGTCACCCAACACTGGAACAGTCCATTGTCAGATATTTAGGCCCAGGCATCCAGGCAGAGGAGAGAGGTCCCGTAACAGAGAATCTGGCTTCATGTCAGCAGAGAATCAGTCTTCATGTCATAGCAGAGAATCATGCTTCACGTCACCCAACACTGGAACAGTCCATTGTCAGATATTTAGGCCCAGGCACCAGGCAGAGGAGAGAGGTCCCGTAACAGAGAATCTGGCTTCATGTCAGCAGAGAATCAGTCTTCATGTCATAGCAGAGAATCATGCTTCACGTCACCCAACACTGGAACAGTCCATTGTCAGATATTTAGGCCCAGGCACCAGGCAGAGGAGAGAGGTCCCGTAACAGAGAATCTGGCTTCATGTCAGCAGAGAATCAGTCTTCATGTCATAGCAGAGAATCATGCTTCACGTCACCCAACACTGGAACAGTCCATTGTCAGATATTTAGGCCCAGGCACCAGGCAGAGGAGAGAGGTCCCGTAACAGAGAATCTGGCTTCATGTCAGCAGAGAATCAGTCTTCATGTCATAGCAGAGAATCATGCTTCACGTCACCCAACACTGGAACAGTCCATTGTCAGATATTTAGGCCCAGGCACCCAGGCAGAGGAGAGAGGTCCCGTAACAGAGAATCTGGCTTCATGTCAGCAGAGAATCAGTCTTCATGTCATAGCAGAGAATCATGCTTCACGTCACCCAACACTGGAACAGTCCATTGTCAGATATTTAGGCCCAGGCACCCAGGCAGAGGAGAGAGGTCCCGTAACAGAGAATCTGGCTTCATGTCAGCAGAGAATCAGTCTTCATGTCATAGCAGAGAATCATGCTTCACGTCACCCAACACTGGAACAGTCCATTGTCAGATATTTAGGCCCAGGCACCCAGGCAGAGGAGAGAGGTCCCGTAACAGAGAATCTGGCTTCATGTCAGCAGAGAATCAGTCTTCATGTCATAGCAGAGAATCATGCTTCACGTCACCCAACACTGGAACAGTCCATTGTCAGATATTTAGGCCCAGGCACCAGGCAGAGGAGAGAGGTCCCGTAACAGAGAATCTGGCTTCATGTCAGCAGAGAATCAGTCTTCATGTCATAGCAGAGAATCATGCTTCACGTCACCCAACACTGGAACAGTCCATTGTCAGATATTTAGGCCCAGGCACCCAGGCAGAGGAGAGAGGTCCCGTAACAGAGAATCTGGCTTCATGTCAGCAGAGAATCAGTCTTCATGTCATAGCAGAGAATCATGCTTCACGTCACCCAACACTGGAACAGTCCATTGTCAGATATTTAGGCCCAGGCACCCAGGCAGAGGAGAGAGGTCCCGTAACAGAGAATCTGGCTTCATGTCAGCAGAGAATCAGTCTTCATGTCATAGCAGAGAATCATGCTTCACGTCACCCAACACTGGAACAGTCCATTGTCAGATATTTAGGCCCAGGCACCAGGCAGAGGAGAGAGGTCCCGTAACAGAGAATCTGGCTTCATGTCAGCAGAGAATCAGTCTTCATGTCATAGCAGAGAATCATGCTTCACGTCACCCAACACTGGAACAGTCCATTGTCAGATATTTAGGCCCAGGCACCCAGGCAGAGGAGAGAGGTCCCGTAACAGAGAATCTGGCTTCATGTCAGCAGAGAATCAGTCTTCATGTCATAGCAGAGAATCATGCTTCACGTCACCCAACACTGGAACAGTCCATTGTCAGATATTTAGGCCCAGGCACCAGGCAGAGGAGAGAGGTCCCGTAACAGAGAATCTGGCTTCATGTCAGCAGAGAATCAGTCTTCATGTCATAGCAGAGAATCATGCTTCACGTCACCCAACACTGGAACAGTCCATTGTCAGATATTTAGGCCCAGGCACCCAGGCAGAGGAGAGAGGTCCCGTAACAGAGAATCTGGCTTCATGTCAGCAGAGAATCAGTCTTCATGTCATAGCAGAGAATCATGCTTCACGTCACCCAACACTGGAACAGTCCATTGTCAGATATTTAGGCCCAGGCACCCAGGCAGAGGAGAGAGGTCCCGTAACAGAGAATCTGGCTTCATGTCAGCAGAGAATCAGTCTTCATGTCATAGCAGAGAATCATGCTTCACGTCACCCAACACTGGAACAGTCCATTGTCAGATATTTAGGCCCAGGCACCCAGGCAGAGGAGAGAGGTCCCGTAACAGAGAATCTGGCTTCATGTCAGCAGAGAATCAGTCTTCATGTCATAGCAGAGAATCATGCTTCACGTCACCCAACACTGGAACAGTCCATTGTCAGATATTTAGGCCCAGGCACCAGGCAGAGGAGAGAGGTCCCGTAACAGAGAATCTGGCTTCATGTCAGCAGAGAATCAGTCTTCATGTCATAGCAGAGAATCATGCTTCACGTCACCCAACACTGGAACAGTCCATTGTCAGATATTTAGGCCCAGGCACCCAGGCAGAGGAGAGAGGTCCCGTAACAGAGAATCTGGCTTCATGTCAGCAGAGAATCAGTCTTCATGTCATAGCAGAGAATCATGCTTCACGTCACCCAACACTGGAACAGTCCATTGTCAGATATTTAGGCCCAGGCACCAGGCAGAGGAGAGAGGTCCCGTAACAGAGAATCTGGCTTCATGTCAGCAGAGAATCAGTCTTCATGTCATAGCAGAGAATCATGCTTCACGTCACCCAACACTGGAACAGTCCATTGTCAGATATTTAGGCCCAGGCACCAGGCAGAGGAGAGAGGTCCCGTAACAGAGAATCTGGCTTCATGTCAGCAGAGAATCAGTCTTCATGTCATAGCAGAGAATCATGCTTCACGTCACCCAACACTGGAACAGTCCATTGTCAGATATTTAGGCCCAGGCACCCAGGCAGAGGAGAGAGGTCCCGTAACAGAGAATCTGGCTTCATGTCAGCAGAGAATCAGTCTTCATGTCATAGCAGAGAATCATGCTTCACGTCACCCAACACTGGAACAGTCCATTGTCAGATATTTAGGCCCAGGCACCAGGCAGAGGAGAGAGGTCCCGTAACAGAGAATCTGGCTTCATGTCAGCAGAGAATCAGTCTTCATGTCATAGCAGAGAATCATGCTTCACGTCACCCAACACTGGAACAGTCCATTGTCAGATATTTAGGCCCAGGCACCAGGCAGAGGAGAGAGGTCCCGTAACAGAGAATCTGGCTTCATGTCAGCAGAGAATCAGTCTTCATGTCATAGCAGAGAATCATGCTTCACGTCACCCAACACTGGAACAGTCCATTGTCAGATATTTAGGCCCAGGCACCAGGCAGAGGAGAGAGGTCCCGTAACAGAGAATCTGGCTTCATGTCAGCAGAGAATCAGTCTTCATGTCATAGCAGAGAATCATGCTTCACGTCACCCAACACTGGAACAGTCCATTGTCAGATATTTAGGCCCAGGCACCAGGCAGAGGAGAGAGGTCCCGTAACAGAGAATCTGGCTTCATGTCAGCAGAGAATCAGTCTTCATGTCATAGCAGAGAATCATGCTTCACGTCACCCAACACTGGAACAGTCCATTGTCAGATATTTAGGCCCAGGCACCCAGGCAGAGGAGAGAGGTCCCGTAACAGAGAATCTGGCTTCATGTCAGCAGAGAATCAGTCTTCATGTCATAGCAGAGAATCATGCTTCACGTCACCCAACACTGGAACAGTCCATTGTCAGATATTTAGGCCCAGGCACCAGGCAGAGGAGAGAGGTCCCGTAACAGAGAATCTGGCTTCATGTCAGCAGAGAATCAGTCTTCATGTCATAGCAGAGAATCATGCTTCACGTCACCCAACACTGGAACAGTCCATTGTCAGATATTTAGGCCCAGGCACCAGGCAGAGGAGAGAGGTCCCGTAACAGAGAATCTGGCTTCATGTCAGCAGAGAATCAGTCTTCATGTCATAGCAGAGAATCATGCTTCACGTCACCCAACACTGGAACAGTCCATTGTCAGATATTTAGGCCCAGGCACCCAGGCAGAGGAGAGAGGTCCCGTAACAGAGAATCTGGCTTCATGTCAGCAGAGAATCAGTCTTCATGTCATAGCAGAGAATCATGCTTCACGTCACCCAACACTGGAACAGTCCATTGTCAGATATTTAGGCCCAGGCACCAGGCAGAGGAGAGAGGTCCCGTAACAGAGAATCTGGCTTCATGTCAGCAGAGAATCAGTCTTCATGTCATAGCAGAGAATCATGCTTCACGTCACCCAACACTGGAACAGTCCATTGTCAGATATTTAGGCCCAGGCATCCAGGCAGAGGAGAGAGGTCCCGTAACAGAGAATCTGGCTTCATGTCAGCAGAGAATCAGTCTTCATGTCATAGCAGAGAATCATGCTTCACGTCACCCAACACTGGAACAGTCCATTGTCAGATATTTAGGCCCAGGCACCAGGCAGAGGAGAGAGGTCCCGTAACAGAGAATCTGGCTTCATGTCAGCAGAGAATCAGTCTTCATGTCATAGCAGAGAATCATGCTTCACGTCACCCAACACTGGAACAGTCCATTGTCAGATATTTAGGCCCAGGCACCCAGGCAGAGGAGAGAGGTCCCGTAACAGAGAATCTGGCTTCATGTCAGCAGAGAATCAGTCTTCATGTCATAGCAGAGAATCATGCTTCACGTCACCCAACACTGGAACAGTCCATTGTCAGATATTTAGGCCCAGGCATCCAGGCAGAGGAGAGAGGTCCCGTAACAGAGAATCTGGCTTCATGTCAGCAGAGAATCAGTCTTCATGTCATAGCAGAGAATCATGCTTCACGTCACCCAACACTGGAACAGTCCATTGTCAGATATTTAGGCCCAGGCACCCAGGCAGAGGAGAGAGGTCCCGTAACAGAGAATCTGGCTTCATGTCAGCAGAGAATCAGTCTTCATGTCATAGCAGAGAATCATGCTTCACGTCACCCAACACTGGAACAGTCCATTGTCAGATATTTAGGCCCAGGCACCAGGCAGAGGAGAGAGGTCCCGTAACAGAGAATCTGGCTTCATGTCAGCAGAGAATCAGTCTTCATGTCATAGCAGAGAATCATGCTTCACGTCACCCAACACTGGAACAGTCCATTGTCAGATATTTAGGCCCAGGCACCAGGCAGAGGAGAGAGGTCCCGTAACAGAGAATCTGGCTTCATGTCAGCAGAGAATCAGTCTTCATGTCATAGCAGAGAATCATGCTTCACGTCACCCAACACTGGAACAGTCCATTGTCAGATATTTAGGCCCAGGCACCAGGCAGAGGAGAGAGGTCCCGTAACAGAGAATCTGGCTTCATGTCAGCAGAGAATCAGTCTTCATGTCATAGCAGAGAATCATGCTTCACGTCACCCAACACTGGAACAGTCCATTGTCAGATATTTAGGCCCAGGCACCAGGCAGAGGAGAGAGGTCCCGTAACAGAGAATCTGGCTTCATGTCAGCAGAGAATCAGTCTTCATGTCATAGCAGAGAATCATGCTTCACGTCACCCAACACTGGAACAGTCCATTGTCAGATATTTAGGCCCAGGCACCCAGGCAGAGGAGAGAGGTCCCGTAACAGAGAATCTGGCTTCATGTCAGCAGAGAATCAGTCTTCATGTCATAGCAGAGAATCATGCTTCACGTCACCCAACACTGGAACAGTCCATTGTCAGATATTTAGGCCCAGGCACCAGGCAGAGGAGAGAGGTCCCGTAACAGAGAATCTGGCTTCATGTCAGCAGAGAATCAGTCTTCATGTCATAGCAGAGAATCATGCTTCACGTCACCCAACACTGGAACAGTCCATTGTCAGATATTTAGGCCCAGGCACCCAGGCAGAGGAGAGAGGTCCCGTAACAGAGAATCTGGCTTCATGTCAGCAGAGAATCAGTCTTCATGTCATAGCAGAGAATCATGCTTCACGTCACCCAACACTGGAACAGTCCATTGTCAGATATTTAGGCCCAGGCACCCAGGCAGAGGAGAGAGGTCCCGTAACAGAGAATCTGGCTTCATGTCAGCAGAGAATCAGTCTTCATGTCATAGCAGAGAATCATGCTTCACGTCACCCAACACTGGAACAGTCCATTGTCAGATATTTAGGCCCAGGCACCAGGCAGAGGAGAGAGGTCCCGTAACAGAGAATCTGGCTTCATGTCAGCAGAGAATCAGTCTTCATGTCATAGCAGAGAATCATGCTTCACGTCACCCAACACTGGAACAGTCCATTGTCAGATATTTAGGCCCAGGCACCCAGGCAGAGGAGAGAGGTCCCGTAACAGAGAATCTGGCTTCATGTCAGCAGAGAATCAGTCTTCATGTCATAGCAGAGAATCATGCTTTCACGTCACCCAACACTGGAACAGTCCATTGTCAGATATTTAGGCCCAGGCATCCAGGCAGAGGAGAGAGGTCCCGTAACAGAGAATCTGGCTTCATGTCAGCAGAGAATCAGTCTTCATGTCATAGCAGAGAATCATGCTTCACGTCACCCAACACTGGAACAGTCCATTGTCAGATATTTAGGCCCAGGCACCAGGCAGAGGAGAGAGGTCCCGTAACAGAGAATCTGGCTTCATGTCAGCAGAGAATCAGTCTTCATGTCATAGCAGAGAATCATGCTTCACGTCACCCAACACTGGAACAGTCCATTGTCAGATATTTAGGCCCAGGCACCAGGCAGAGGAGAGAGGTCCCGTAACAGAGAATCTGGCTTCATGTCAGCAGAGAATCAGTCTTCATGTCATAGCAGAGAATCATGCTTCACGTCACCCAACACTGGAACAGTCCATTGTCAGATATTTAGGCCCAGGCACCCAGGCAGAGGAGAGAGGTCCCGTAACAGAGAATCTGGCTTCATGTCAGCAGAGAATCAGTCTTCATGTCATAGCAGAGAATCATGCTTCACGTCACCCAACACTGGAACAGTCCATTGTCAGATATTTAGGCCCAGGCACCCAGGCAGAGGAGAGAGGTCCCGTAACAGAGAATCTGGCTTCATGTCAGCAGAGAATCAGTCTTCATGTCATAGCAGAGAATCATGCTTCACGTCACCCAACACTGGAACAGTCCATTGTCAGATATTTAGGCCCAGGCACCAGGCAGAGGAGAGAGGTCCCGTAACAGAGAATCTGGCTTCATGTCAGCAGAGAATCAGTCTTCATGTCATAGCAGAGAATCATGCTTCACGTCACCCAACACTGGAACAGTCCATTGTCAGATATTTAGGCCCAGGCACCAGGCAGAGGAGAGAGGTCCCGTAACAGAGAATCTGGCTTCATGTCAGCAGAGAATCAGTCTTCATGTCATAGCAGAGAATCATGCTTCACGTCACCCAACACTGGAACAGTCCATTGTCAGATATTTAGGCCCAGGCACCCAGGCAGAGGAGAGAGGTCCCGTAACAGAGAATCTGGCTTCATGTCAGCAGAGAATCAGTCTTCATGTCATAGCAGAGAATCATGCTTCACGTCACCCAACACTGGAACAGTCCATTGTCAGATATTTAGGCCCAGGCACCCAGGCAGAGGAGAGAGGTCCCGTAACAGAGAATCTGGCTTCATGTCAGCAGAGAATCAGTCTTCATGTCATAGCAGAGAATCATGCTTCACGTCACCCAACACTGGAACAGTCCATTGTCAGATATTTAGGCCCAGGCACCCAGGCAGAGGAGAGAGGTCCCGTAACAGAGAATCTGGCTTCATGTCAGCAGAGAATCAGTCTTCATGTCATAGCAGAGAATCATGCTTCACGTCACCCAACACTGGAACAGTCCATTGTCAGATATTTAGGCCCAGGCACCCAGGCAGAGGAGAGAGGTCCCGTAACAGAGAATCTGGCTTCATGTCAGCAGAGAATCAGTCTTCATGTCATAGCAGAGAATCATGCTTCACGTCACCCAACACTGGAACAGTCCATTGTCAGATATTTAGGCCCAGGCACCCAGGCAGAGGAGAGAGGTCCCGTAACAGAGAATCTGGCTTCATGTCAGCAGAGAATCAGTCTTCATGTCATAGCAGAGAATCATGCTTCACGTCACCCAACACTGGAACAGTCCATTGTCAGATATTTAGGCCCAGGCACCCAGGCAGAGGAGAGAGGTCCCGTAACAGAGAATCTGGCTTCATGTCAGCAGAGAATCAGTCTTCATGTCATAGCAGAGAATCATGCTTCACGTCACCCAACACTGGAACAGTCCATTGTCAGATATTTAGGCCCAGGCACCCAGGCAGAGGAGAGAGGTCCCGTAACAGAGAATCTGGCTTCATGTCAGCAGAGAATCAGTCTTCATGTCATAGCAGAGAATCATGCTTCACGTCACCCAACACTGGAACAGTCCATTGTCAGATATTTAGGCCCAGGCACCAGGCAGAGGAGAGAGGTCCCGTAACAGAGAATCTGGCTTCATGTCAGCAGAGAATCAGTCTTCATGTCATAGCAGAGAATCATGCTTCACGTCACCCAACACTGGAACAGTCCATTGTCAGATATTTAGGCCCAGGCACCCAGGCAGAGGAGAGAGGTCCCGTAACAGAGAATCTGGCTTCATGTCAGCAGAGAATCAGTCTTCATGTCATAGCAGAGAATCATGCTTCACGTCACCCAACACTGGAACAGTCCATTGTCAGATATTTAGGCCCAGGCATCCAGGCAGAGGAGAGAGGTCCCGTAACAGAGAATCTGGCTTCATGTCAGCAGAGAATCAGTCTTCATGTCATAGCAGAGAATCATGCTTCACGTCACCCAACACTGGAACAGTCCATTGTCAGATATTTAGGCCCAGGCACCCAGGCAGAGGAGAGAGGTCCCGTAACAGAGAATCTGGCTTCATGTCAGCAGAGAATCAGTCTTCATGTCATAGCAGAGAATCATGCTTCACGTCACCCAACACTGGAACAGTCCATTGTCAGATATTTAGGCCCCGGCATCCCAGGCAGAGGAGAGAGGTCCCGTAACAGAGAATCTGGCTTCATGTCAGCAGAGAATCAGTCTTCATGTCATAGCAGAGAATCATGCTTCACGTCACCCAACACTGGAACAGTCCATTGTCAGATATTTAGGCCCAGGCACCCAGGCAGAGGAGAGAGGTCCCGTAACAGAGAATCTGGCTTCATGTCAGCAGAGAATCAGTCTTCATGTCATAGCAGAGAATCATGCTTCACGTCACCCAACACTGGAACAGTCCATTGTCAGATATTTAGGCCCAGGCACCCAGGCAGAGGAGAGAGGTCCCGTAACAGAGAATCTGGCTTCATGTCAGCAGAGAATCAGTCTTCATGTCATAGCAGAGAATCATGCTTCACGTCACCCAACACTGGAACAGTCCATTGTCAGATATTTAGGCCCAGGCACCAGGCAGAGGAGAGAGGTCCCGTAACAGAGAATCTGGCTTCATGTCAGCAGAGAATCAGTCTTCATGTCATAGCAGAGAATCATGCTTCACGTCACCCAACACTGGAACAGTCCATTGTCAGATATTTAGGCCCAGGCACCCAGGCAGAGGAGAGAGGTCCCGTAACAGAGAATCTGGCTTCATGTCAGCAGAGAATCAGTCTTCATGTCATAGCAGAGAATCATGCTTCACGTCACCCAACACTGGAACAGTCCATTGTCAGATATTTAGGCCCAGGCACCCAGGCAGAGGAGAGAGGTCCCGTAACAGAGAATCTGGCTTCATGTCAGCAGAGAATCAGTCTTCATGTCATAGCAGAGAATCATGCTTCACGTCACCCAACACTGGAACAGTCCATTGTCAGATATTTAGGCCCAGGCACCAGGCAGAGGAGAGAGGTCCCGTAACAGAGAATCTGGCTTCATGTCAGCAGAGAATCAGTCTTCATGTCATAGCAGAGAATCATGCTTCACGTCACCCAACACTGGAACAGTCCATTGTCAGATATTTAGGCCCAGGCACCCAGGCAGAGGAGAGAGGTCCCGTAACAGAGAATCTGGCTTCATGTCAGCAGAGAATCAGTCTTCATGTCATAGCAGAGAATCATGCTTCACGTCACCCAACACTGGAACAGTCCATTGTCAGATATTTAGGCCCAGGCACCAGGCAGAGGAGAGAGGTCCCGTAACAGAGAATCTGGCTTCATGTCAGCAGAGAATCAGTCTTCATGTCATAGCAGAGAATCATGCTTCACGTCACCCAACACTGGAACAGTCCATTGTCAGATATTTAGGCCCAGGCACCAGGCAGAGGAGAGAGGTCCCGTAACAGAGAATCTGGCTTCATGTCAGCAGAGAATCAGTCTTCATGTCATAGCAGAGAATCATGCTTCACGTCACCCAACACTGGAACAGTCCATTGTCAGATATTTAGGCCCAGGCACCAGGCAGAGGAGAGAGGTCCCGTAACAGAGAATCTGGCTTCATGTCAGCAGAGAATCAGTCTTCATGTCATAGCAGAGAATCATGCTTCACGTCACCCAACACTGGAACAGTCCATTGTCAGATATTTAGGCCCAGGCACCCAGGCAGAGGAGAGAGGTCCCGTAACAGAGAATCTGGCTTCATGTCAGCAGAGAATCAGTCTTCATGTCATAGCAGAGAATCATGCTTCACGTCACCCAACACTGGAACAGTCCATTGTCAGATATTTAGGCCCAGGCACCAGGCAGAGGAGAGAGGTCCCGTAACAGAGAATCTGGCTTCATGTCAGCAGAGAATCAGTCTTCATGTCATAGCAGAGAATCATGCTTCACGTCACCCAACACTGGAACAGTCCATTGTCAGATATTTAGGCCCAGGCACCCAGGCAGAGGAGAGAGGTCCCGTAACAGAGAATCTGGCTTCATGTCAGCAGAGAATCAGTCTTCATGTCATAGCAGAGAATCATGCTTCACGTCACCCAACACTGGAACAGTCCATTGTCAGATATTTAGGCCCAGGCACCAGGCAGAGGAGAGAGGTCCCGTAACAGAGAATCTGGCTTCATGTCAGCAGAGAATCAGTCTTCATGTCATAGCAGAGAATCATGCTTCACGTCACCCAACACTGGAACAGTCCATTGTCAGATATTTAGGCCCAGGCACCCAGGCAGAGGAGAGAGGTCCCGTAACAGAGAATCTGGCTTCATGTCAGCAGAGAATCAGTCTTCATGTCATAGCAGAGAATCATGCTTCACGTCACCCAACACTGGAACAGTCCATTGTCAGATATTTAGGCCCAGGCACCCAGGCAGAGGAGAGAGGTCCCGTAACAGAGAATCTGGCTTCATGTCAGCAGAGAATCAGTCTTCATGTCATAGCAGAGAATCATGCTTCACGTCACCCAACACTGGAACAGTCCATTGTCAGATATTTAGGCCCCGGCACCCAGGCAGAGGAGAGAGGTCCCGTAACAGAGAATCTGGCTTCATGTCAGCAGAGAATCAGTCTTCATGTCATAGCAGAGAATCATGCTTCACGTCACCCAACACTGGAACAGTCCATTGTCAGATATTTAGGCCCAGGCACCCAGGCAGAGGAGAGAGGTCCCGTAACAGAGAATCTGGCTTCATGTCAGCAGAGAATCAGTCTTCATGTCATAGCAGAGAATCATGCTTCACGTCACCCAACACTGGAACAGTCCATTGTCAGATATTTAGGCCCAGGCACCCAGGCAGAGGAGAGAGGTCCCGTAACAGAGAATCTGGCTTCATGTCAGCAGAGAATCAGTCTTCATGTCATAGCAGAGAATCATGCTTCACGTCACCCAACACTGGAACAGTCCATTGTCAGATATTTAGGCCCAGGCACCCAGGCAGAGGAGAGAGGTCCCGTAACAGAGAATCTGGCTTCATGTCAGCAGAGAATCAGTCTTCATGTCATAGCAGAGAATCATGCTTCACGTCACCCAACACTGGAACAGTCCATTGTCAGATATTTAGGCCCAGGCACCCAGGCAGAGGAGAGAGGTCCCGTAACAGAGAATCTGGCTTCATGTCAGCAGAGAATCAGTCTTCATGTCATAGCAGAGAATCATGCTTCACGTCACCCAACACTGGAACAGTCCATTGTCAGATATTTAGGCCCAGGCACCCAGGCAGAGGAGAGAGGTCCCGTAACAGAGAATCTGGCTTCATGTCAGCAGAGAATCAGTCTTCATGTCATAGCAGAGAATCATGCTTCACGTCACCCAACACTGGAACAGTCCATTGTCAGATATTTAGGCCCAGGCACCCAGGCAGAGGAGAGAGGTCCCGTAACAGAGAATCTGGCTTCATGTCAGCAGAGAATCAGTCTTCATGTCATAGCAGAGAATCATGCTTCACGTCACCCAACACTGGAACAGTCCATTGTCAGATATTTAGGCCCAGGCACCCAGGCAGAGGAGAGAGGTCCCGTAACAGAGAATCTGGCTTCATGTCAGCAGAGAATCAGTCTTCATGTCATAGCAGAGAATCATGCTTCACGTCACCCAACACTGGAACAGTCCATTGTCAGATATTTAGGCCCCGGCACCCAGGCAGAGGAGAGAGGTCCCGTAACAGAGAATCTGGCTTCATGTCAGCAGAGAATCAGTCTTCATGTCATAGCAGAGAATCATGCTTCACGTCACCCAACACTGGAACAGTCCATTGTCAGATATTTAGGCCCAGGCACCCAGGCAGAGGAGAGAGGTCCCGTAACAGAGAATCTGGCTTCATGTCAGCAGAGAATCAGTCTTCATGTCATAGCAGAGAATCATGCTTCACGTCACCCAACACTGGAACAGTCCATTGTCAGATATTTAGGCCCAGGCACCCAGGCAGAGGAGAGAGGTCCCGTAACAGAGAATCTGGCTTCATGTCAGCAGAGAATCAGTCTTCATGTCATAGCAGAGAATCATGCTTCACGTCACCCAACACTGGAACAGTCCATTGTCAGATATTTAGGCCCAGGCACCAGGCAGAGGAGAGAGGTCCCGTAACAGAGAATCTGGCTTCATGTCAGCAGAGAATCAGTCTTCATGTCATAGCAGAGAATCATGCTTCACGTCACCCAACACTGGAACAGTCCATTGTCAGATATTTAGGCCCAGGCACCCAGGCAGAGGAGAGAGGTCCCGTAACAGAGAATCTGGCTTCATGTCAGCAGAGAATCAGTCTTCATGTCATAGCAGAGAATCATGCTTCACGTCACCCAACACTGGAACAGTCCATTGTCAGATATTTAGGCCCAGGCACCCAGGCAGAGGAGAGAGGTCCCGTAACAGAGAATCTGGCTTCATGTCAGCAGAGAATCAGTCTTCATGTCATAGCAGAGAATCATGCTTCACGTCACCCAACACTGGAACAGTCCATTGTCAGATATTTAGGCCCAGGCACCCAGGCAGAGGAGAGAGGTCCCGTAACAGAGAATCTGGCTTCATGTCAGCAGAGAATCAGTCTTCATGTCATAGCAGAGAATCATGCTTCACGTCACCCAACACTGGAACAGTCCATTGTCAGATATTTAGGCCCAGGCACCCAGGCAGAGGAGAGAGGTCCCGTAACAGAGAATCTGGCTTCATGTCAGCAGAGAATCAGTCTTCATGTCATAGCAGAGAATCATGCTTCACGTCACCCAACACTGGAACAGTCCATTGTCAGATATTTAGGCCCAGGCACCAGGCAGAGGAGAGAGGTCCCGTAACAGAGAATCTGGCTTCATGTCAGCAGAGAATCAGTCTTCATGTCATAGCAGAGAATCATGCTTCACGTCACCCAACACTGGAACAGTCCATTGTCAGATATTTAGGCCCAGGCACCCAGGCAGAGGAGAGAGGTCCCGTAACAGAGAATCTGGCTTCATGTCAGCAGAGAATCAGTCTTCATGTCATAGCAGAGAATCATGCTTCACGTCACCCAACACTGGAACAGTCCATTGTCAGATATTTAGGCCCAGGCACCAGGCAGAGGAGAGAGGTCCCGTAACAGAGAATCTGGCTTCATGTCAGCAGAGAATCAGTCTTCATGTCATAGCAGAGAATCATGCTTCACGTCACCCAACACTGGAACAGTCCATTGTCAGATATTTAGGCCCAGGCACCCAGGCAGAGGAGAGAGGTCCCGTAACAGAGAATCTGGCTTCATGTCAGCAGAGAATCAGTCTTCATGTCATAGCAGAGAATCATGCTTCACGTCACCCAACACTGGAACAGTCCATTGTCAGATATTTAGGCCCAGGCACCCAGGCAGAGGAGAGAGGTCCCGTAACAGAGAATCTGGCTTCATGTCAGCAGAGAATCAGTCTTCATGTCATAGCAGAGAATCATGCTTCACGTCACCCAACACTGGAACAGTCCATTGTCAGATATTTAGGCCCAGGCACCAGGCAGAGGAGAGAGGTCCCGTAACAGAGAATCTGGCTTCATGTCAGCAGAGAATCAGTCTTCATGTCATAGCAGAGAATCATGCTTCACGTCACCCAACACTGGAACAGTCCATTGTCAGATATTTAGGCCCAGGCACCCAGGCAGAGGAGAGAGGTCCCGTAACAGAGAATCTGGCTTCATGTCAGCAGAGAATCAGTCTTCATGTCATAGCAGAGAATCATGCTTCACGTCACCCAACACTGGAACAGTCCATTGTCAGATATTTAGGCCCAGGCACCCAGGCAGAGGAGAGAGGTCCCGTAACAGAGAATCTGGCTTCATGTCAGCAGAGAATCAGTCTTCATGTCATAGCAGAGAATCATGCTTCACGTCACCCAACACTGGAACAGTCCATTGTCAGATATTTAGGCCCAGGCACCCAGGCAGAGGAGAGAGGTCCCGTAACAGAGAATCTGGCTTCATGTCAGCAGAGAATCAGTCTTCATGTCATAGCAGAGAATCATGCTTCACGTCACCCAACACTGGAACAGTCCATTGTCAGATATTTAGGCCCAGGCACCCAGGCAGAGGAGAGAGGTCCCGTAACAGAGAATCTGGCTTCATGTCAGCAGAGAATCAGTCTTCATGTCATAGCAGAGAATCATGCTTCACGTCACCCAACACTGGAACAGTCCATTGTCAGATATTTAGGCCCAGGCACCAGGCAGAGGAGAGAGGTCCCGTAACAGAGAATCTGGCTTCATGTCAGCAGAGAATCAGTCTTCATGTCATAGCAGAGAATCATGCTTCACGTCACCCAACACTGGAACAGTCCATTGTCAGATATTTAGGCCCAGGCACCAGGCAGAGGAGAGAGGTCCCGTAACAGAGAATCTGGCTTCATGTCAGCAGAGAATCAGTCTTCATGTCATAGCAGAGAATCATGCTTCACGTCACCCAACACTGGAACAGTCCATTGTCAGATATTTAGGCCCAGGCACCCAGGCAGAGGAGAGAGGTCCCGTAACAGAGAATCTGGCTTCATGTCAGCAGAGAATCAGTCTTCATGTCATAGCAGAGAATCATGCTTTCACGTCACCCAACACTGGAACAGTCCATTGTCAGATATTTAGGCCCAGGCACCCAGGCAGAGGAGAGAGGTCCCGTAACAGAGAATCTGGCTTCATGTCAGCAGAGAATCAGTCTTCATGTCATAGCAGAGAATCATGCTTCACGTCACCCAACACTGGAACAGTCCATTGTCAGATATTTAGGCCCAGGCACCCAGGCAGAGGAGAGAGGTCCCGTAACAGAGAATCTGGCTTCATGTCAGCAGAGAATCAGTCTTCATGTCATAGCAGAGAATCATGCTTCACGTCACCCAACACTGGAACAGTCCATTGTCAGATATTTAGGCCCAGGCACCAGGCAGAGGAGAGAGGTCCCGTAACAGAGAATCTGGCTTCATGTCAGCAGAGAATCAGTCTTCATGTCATAGCAGAGAATCATGCTTCACGTCACCCAACACTGGAACAGTCCATTGTCAGATATTTAGGCCCAGGCACCCAGGCAGAGGAGAGATTTCCCGTAACAGAGAATCTGGCTTCATGTCAGCAGAGAATCAGTCTTCATGTCATAGCAGAGAATCATGCTTCACGTCACCCAACACTGGAACAGTCCATTGTCAGATATTTAGGCCCAGGCACCAGGCAGAGGAGAGAGGTCCCGTAACAGAGAATCTGGCTTCATGTCAGCAGAGAATCAGTCTTCATGTCATAGCAGAGAATCATGCTTCACGTCACCCAACACTGGAACAGTCCATTGTCAGATATTTAGGCCCAGGCACCCAGGCAGAGGAGAGAGGTCCCGTAACAGAGAATCTGGCTTCATGTCAGCAGAGAATCAGTCTTCATGTCATAGCAGAGAATCATGCTTCACGTCACCCAACACTGGAACAGTCCATTGTCAGATATTTAGGCCCAGGCATCCAGGCAGAGGAGAGAGGTCCCGTAACAGAGAATCTGGCTTCATGTCAGCAGAGAATCAGTCTTCATGTCATAGCAGAGAATCATGCTTCACGTCACCCAACACTGGAACAGTCCATTGTCAGATATTTAGGCCCCGGCACCCAGGCAGAGGAGAGAGGTCCCGTAACAGAGAATCTGGCTTCATGTCAGCAGAGAATCAGTCTTCATGTCATAGCAGAGAATCATGCTTCACGTCACCCAACACTGGAACAGTCCATTGTCAGATATTTAGGCCCAGGCACCCAGGCAGAGGAGAGAGGTCCCGTAACAGAGAATCTGGCTTCATGTCAGCAGAGAATCAGTCTTCATGTCATAGCAGAGAATCATGCTTCACGTCACCCAACACTGGAACAGTCCATTGTCAGATATTTAGGCCCAGGCACCCAGGCAGAGGAGAGAGGTCCCGTAACAGAGAATCTGGCTTCATGTCAGCAGAGAATCAGTCTTCATGTCATAGCAGAGAATCATGCTTCACGTCACCCAACACTGGAACAGTCCATTGTCAGATATTTAGGCCCAGGCACCCAGGCAGAGGAGAGAGGTCCCGTAACAGAGAATCTGGCTTCATGTCAGCAGAGAATCAGTCTTCATGTCATAGCAGAGAATTCATGCTTCACGTCACCCAACACTGGAACAGTCCATTGTCAGATATTTAGGCCCAGGCATCCAGGCAGAGGAGAGAGGTCCCGTAACAGAGAATCTGGCTTCATGTCAGCAGAGAATCAGTCTTCATGTCATAGCAGAGAATCATGCTTCACGTCACCCAACACTGGAACAGTCCATTGTCAGATATTTAGGCCCAGGCACCCAGGCAGAGGAGAGAGGTCCCGTAACAGAGAATCTGGCTTCATGTCAGCAGAGAATCAGTCTTCATGTCATAGCAGAGAATCATGCTTCACGTCACCCAACACTGGAACAGTCCATTGTCAGATATTTAGGCCCAGGCACCCAGGCAGAGGAGAGAGGTCCCGTAACAGAGAATCTGGCTTCATGTCAGCAGAGAATCAGTCTTCATGTCATAGCAGAGAATCATGCTTTACGTCACCCAACACTGGAACAGTCTATTGTCAGATATTTAGGCCCAGGCACCAGGCAGAGGAGAGAGGTCCCGTAACAGAGAATCCGGCTTCATGTCAGCTGTGAATCAGTCTTCATGTCATATCAGAGAATCATGCTTCACGTCACCCAATACTGGAACAGTCCATTGTCAGATATTTAGGCCCAGGCACTCAGGCAGAGGAGAGAGGTCCCGTAACAGAGAATCTGGCTTCATGTCAGCTGAGAATCAGTCTTCATGTCATAGCAGAGAATCATGCTTCACGTCACCCAACACTGGAACAGTCCATTGTCAGATATTTAGGCCCAGGCACCGAGGCAGAGGAGAGAGGTCCCGTAACAGAGAATCTGGCTTCATGTCAGCAGAGAATCAGTCTTCATGTCATAGCAGAGAATCATGCTTCACGTCACCCAACACTGGAACAGTCCATTGTCAGATATTTAGGCCCAGGCACCCAGGCAGAGGAGAGAGGTCCCGTAACAGAGAATCTGGCTTCATGTCAGCAGAGAATCAGTCTTCATGTCATAGCAGAGAATCATGCTTCACGTCACCCAACACTGGAACAGTCCATTGTCAGATATTTAGGCCCAGGCACCAGGCAGAGGAGAGAGGTCCCGTAACAGAGAATCTGGCTTCATGTCAGCAGAGAATCAGTCTTCATGTCATAGCAGAGAATCATGCTTCACGTCACCCAACACTGGAACAGTCCATTGTCAGATATTTAGGCCCAGGCACCCAGGCAGAGGAGAGAGGTCCCGTAACAGAGAATCTGGCTTCATGTCAGCAGAGAATCAGTCTTCATGTCATAGCAGAGAATCATGCTTCACGTCACCCAACACTGGAACAGTCCATTGTCAGATATTTAGGCCCAGGCACCCAGGCAGAGGAGAGAGGTCCCGTAACAGAGAATCTGGCTTCATGTCAGCAGAGAATCAGTCTTCATGTCATAGCAGAGAATCATGCTTTACGTCACCCAACACTGGAACAGTCCATTGTCAGATATTTAGGCCCCGGCATCCAGGCAGAGGAGAGAGGTCCCGTAACAGAGAATATGGCTTCATGTCAGCAGAGAATCAGTCTTCATGTCATAGCAGAGAATCATGCTTCACGTCACCCAACACTGGAACAGTCCATTGTCAGATATTTAGGCCCAGGCACCCAGGCAGAGGAGAGAGGTCCCGTAACAGAGAATCTGGCTTCATGTCAGCAGAGAATCAGTCTTCATGTCATAGCAGAGAATCATGCTTCACGTCACCCAACACTGGAACAGTCCATTGTCAGATATTTAGGCCCCGGCACCAGGCAGAGGAGAGAGGTCCCGTAACAGAGAATCTGGCTTCATGTCAGCAGAGAATCAGTCTTCATGTCATAGCAGAGAATCATGCTTCACGTCACCCAACACTGGAACAGTCCATTGTCAGATATTTAGGCCCAGGCACCCAGGCAGAGGAGAGAGGTCCCGTAACAGAGAATCTGGCTTCATGTCAGCAGAGAATCAGTCTTCATGTCATAGCAGAGAATCATGCTTCACGTCACCCAACACTGGAACAGTCCATTGTCAGATATTTAGGCCCAGGCACCAGGCAGAGGAGAGAGGTCCCGTAACAGAGAATCTGGCTTCATGTCAGCAGAGAATCAGTCTTCATGTCATAGCAGAGAATCATGCTTCACGTCACCCAACACTGGAACAGTCCATTGTCAGATATTTAGGCCCAGGCACCCAGGCAGAGGAGAGAGGTCCCGTAACAGAGAATCTGGCTTCATGTCAGCAGAGAATCAGTCTTCATGTCATAGCAGAGAATCATGCTTCACGTCACCCAACACTGGAACAGTCCATTGTCAGATATTTAGGCCCCAGGCATCCAGGCAGAGGAGAGAGGTCCCGTAACAGAGAATATGGCTTCATGTCAGCAGAGAATCAGTCTTCATGTCATAGCAGAGAATCAGGCTTCACGTCACCCAACACTGGAACAGTCCATTGTCATATATTTAGGCCTCGGCACCCAGGCAGAGGAGAGAGGTCCCATATCAGAGAATCTGGCTTCATGTCAGCAGAGAATCAGTCTTCATGTCATAGCAGAGAATCATGCTTCACGTCACCCAACACTGGAACAGTCCATTGTCAGATATTTAGGCCCAGGCACCCAGGCAGAGGAGAGAGGTCCCGTAACAGAGAATCTGGCTTCATGTCAGCAGAGAATCAGTCTTCATGTCATAGCAGAGAATCATGCTTCACGTCACCCAACACTGGAACAGTCCATTGTCAGATATTTAGGCCCAGGCACCCAGGCAGAGGAGAGAGGTCCCGTAACAGAGAATCTGGCTTCATGTCAGCAGAGAATCAGTCTTCATGTCATAGCAGAGAATCATGCTTCACGTCACCCAACACTGGAACAGTCCATTGTCAGATATTTAGGCCCAGGCACCAGGCAGAGGAGAGAGGTCCCGTAACAGAGAATCTGGCTTCATGTCAGCAGAGAATCAGTCTTCATGTCATAGCAGAGAATCATGCTTCACGTCACCCAACACTGGAACAGTCCATTGTCAGATATTTAGGCCCAGGCACCCAGGCAGAGGAGAGAGGTCCCGTAACAGAGAATCTGGCTTCATGTCAGCAGAGAATCAGTCTTCATGTCATAGCAGAGAATCATGCTTCACGTCACCCAACACTGGAACAGTCCATTGTCAGATATTTAGGCCCCGGCATCCAGGCAGAGGAGAGAGGTCCCGTAACAGAGAATCTGGCTTCATGTCAGCAGAGAATCAGTCTTCATGTCATAGCAGAGAATCATGCTTCACGTCACCCAACACTGGAACAGTCCATTGTCAGATATTTAGGCCCAGGCACCCAGGCAGAGGAGAGAGGTCCCGTAACAGAGAATCTGGCTTCATGTCAGCAGAGAATCAGTCTTCATGTCATAGCAGAGAATCATGCTTCACGTCACCCAACACTGGAACAGTCCATTGTCAGATATTTAGGCCCCGGCATCCAGGCAGAGGAGAGAGGTCCCGTAACAGAGAATCTGGCTTCATGTCAGCAGAGAATCAGTCTTCATGTCATAGCAGAGAATCATGCTTCACGTCACCCAACACTGGAACAGTCCATTGTCAGATATTTAGGCCCAGGCATCCAGGCAGAGGAGAGAGGTCCCGTAACAGAGAATATGGCTTCATGTCAGCAGAGAATCAGTCTTTATGTCATAGCAGAGAATCAGGCTTCACGTCACCCAACACTGGAACAGTCCATTGTCATATATTTAGGCCTCGGCACCCAGGCAGAGGAGAGAGGTCCCGTAACAGAGAATCTGGCTTCATGTCAGCAGAGAATCAGTCTTCATGTCATAGCAGAGAATCATGCTTCACGTCACCCAACACTGGAACAGTCCATTGTCAGATATTTAGGCCCCGGCATCCAGGCAGAGGAGAGAGGTCCCGTAACAGAGAATATGGCTTCATGTCAGCAGAGAATCAGTCTTCATGTCATAGCAGAGAATCATGCTTCACGTCACCCAACACTGGAACAGTCCATTGTCATATATTTAGGCCCGGCACCCAGGCAGAGGAGAGAGGTCCCGTAACAGAGAATCTGGCTTCATGTCAGCAGAGAATCAGTCTTCATGTCATAGCAGAGAATCATGCTTCACGTCACCCAACACTGGAACAGTCCATTGTCAGATATTTAGGCCCAGGCACCCAGGCAGAGGAGAGAGGTCCCGTAACAGAGAATCTGGCTTCATGTCAGCTGAGAATCAGTCTTCATGTCATAGCAGAGAATCATGCTTCACGTCACCCAACACTGGAACAGTCCATTGTCAGATATTTAGGCCCCGGCACCCAGGCAGAGGAGAGAGGTCCCATAACAGAGAATCTGGCTTCATGTCAGCAGAGAATCAGTCTTCATGTCATAGCAGAGAATCATGCTTCACGTCACCCAACACTGGAACAGTCCATTGTCATATATTTAGGCCCCGGCACCCAGGCAGAGGAGAGAGGTCCCATATCAGAGAATCTGGCTTCATGTCAGCAGAGAATCAGTCTTCATGTCATAGCAGAGAATCATGCATTCACGTCACCCAACACTGGAACAGTCCATTGTCAGATATTTAGGCCCAGGCACCCAGGCAGAGGAGAGAGGTCCCATAACAGAGAATCTGGCTTCATGTCAGCAGAGAATCAGTCTTCATGTCATAGCAGAGAATCATGCTTTACGTCACCCAACACTGTAATAGTCCATTGTCAGATATTTAGGCCCCGGCATCCAGGCAGAGGAGAGAGGTCCCGTAACAGAGAATATGGCTTCATGTCAGCAGAGAATCAGTCTTCATGTCATAGCAGAGAATCATGCTTCACGTCACCCAACACTGGAACAGTCCATTGTCAGATATTTAGGCCCAGGCACCCAGGCAGAGGAGAGAGGTCCCGTAACAGAGAATCTGGCTTCATGTCAGCAGAGAATCAGTCTTCATGTCATAGCAGAGAATCGTCACCCAATACTGGAACAGTCCATTGTCATATATTTAGGCCCCGGCACCCAGGCAGAGGAGAGAGGTCCCATATCAGAGAATCTGGCTTCATGTCAGCAGAGAATCAGTCTTCATGTCATAGCAGAGAATCATGCTTCACGTCACCCAACACTGGAACAGTCCATTGTCAGATATTTAGGCCCCGGCACCCAGGCAGAGGAGAGAGGTCCCGTAACAGAGAATCTGGCTTCATGTCAGCAGAGAATCAGTCTTCATGTCATAGCAGAGAATCATGCTTTACGTCACCCAACACTGGAACAGTCCATTGTCAGATATTTAGGCCCCGGCATCCAGGCAGAGGAGAGAGGTCCCGTAACAGAGAATATGGCTTCATGTCAGCAGAGAATCATGCTTCACGTCACCCAACACTGGAACAGTCCATTGTCAGATATTTAGGCCCCGGCATCCAGGCAGAGGAGAGAGGTCCCGTAACAGAGAATATGGTTTCATGTCAGCAGAGAATCAGTCTTCATGTCATACCAGAGAATCGTCACCCAATACTGGAACAGTCCATTGTCATATATTTAGGCCCCGGCACCCAGGCAGAGGAGAGAGGTCCCATATCAGAGAATCTGGCTTCATGTCAGCAGAGAATCAGTCTTCATGTCATAGTAGAGAATCATGCTTTACGTTACCCAACACTGGAACAGCCCATTGTCAGATATTTAGGCCCCGGCATCCAAGCAGAGGAGAGAGGTCCCGTAACAGAGAATATGTCTTCATGTCAGCAGAGAATCAGTCTTCATGTCATAGCAGAGAATCATGCTTCACGTCACCCTACACTGGAACAGTCCATTGTCAGATATTTAGGCCCCGGCACCCAGGCAGAGGAGAGAGGTCCCATATCAGAAAATCTGGCTTCATGTCAGCAGAGAATCAGTCTTCATGTCATAGCAGAGAATCATGCTTCACGTCACGCAACACTGGAACAGTCCATTGTCAGATATTTAGGCCCCAGCATCCAGGCAGCGGAGAGAGGTCCCGTAACAGAGAATATGGCTTCATGTCAGCAGAGAATCAGTCTTTATGTCATAGCAGAGAATCAGGCTTCACATCACCCAACACTGGAACAGTCCATTGTCATATATTTAGGCCTCGGCACCCAGGCAGAGGAGAGAGGTCCCATATCAGAGAATCTGGCTTCATGTCAGCAGAGAATCAGCCTTCATGTCATAGCAGAGAATCAGGATTCACGTCACCCAATACTGGAACAGTCCATTGTCATATATTTATGGCCCCGGCACCCAGGCAGAGGAGAGAGGTCCCATATCAGAGAATCTGGCTTCATGTCAGCTGAGAATCAGTCTTTATGTCATCGCAGAGAATCATACTTCACGTCACCCAACACTGGAACAGTCCATTGTCAGATATTTAGGCCCAGGCACCCAGGCAGAGGAGAGAGGTCCCCTAACAGAGAATCTGGCTTCATGACAGCAGAGAATCAGTCTTCTTGTCATAGCAGAGAATCAGTCTTCACGTCACCAACCACTGTAACAGTCCATTGTCATATATTTAGGCCCCGGCACCCAGGCAGAGGAGAGAGGTCCCATATCAGAGAATCTGGCTTCATGTTAGCAGAGAATCAGTCTTCATGTCATAGCAGAGAATCATGCATCACGTCACCCAACACTGGAACAGTCCATTGTCAGATATTTATGCCCAGGCACCCAGGCAGAGGAGAAAGGTCCCATAACAGAGAATCTGGCTTCATGTCAGCAGAGAATCAGTCTTCATGTCATAGCAGAGAATCATGCTTTACGTCACCCAACACTGTATTAGTCCATTGTCAGATATTTAGGCCCCGGCATCCAGGCAGAGGAGAGAGGTCCCGTAACAGAGAATCTGGCTTCATGTCAGCAGAGAATCAGTCTTCATGTCATAGCGGAGAATCAGGCTTCACGTCACCCAACACTGGAACAGTCCATTGTCAGATATTTAGGCCCAGGCACCCAGGCAGAGGAGAGAGAGAATCTGGCTTCATGTCAGCAGAGAATCAGCCTTCATGTCATAGCAGAGAATCTTTCTTTACGTCACCCAACACTGGAACAGTCCATTGTCGGATATTTAGGCCCCGGCATCCAGGCAGAGGAGAGAGGTTCCGTAACAGAGAATATGGCTTCCTGTCAGCAGAGAATCAGTCTTCATGTCATAGTAGAGAATCATGCTTCACGTCACCCAACACTGGAACAGTCCATTGTCAGATATTTAGTCCCAGGCTCCCAGGCAGAGGAGAAAGGTCCTGTAACAGAGAATCTGGCTTCATGTCAGCAGTGAATCAGTCTTCATGTCATAGCAGAAAATCATGCTTCACGTCACCCAACATTGGAACAGTCCATTGTCATATATTTAGGCCCCAGCACCCAGACAGAGGAGAGGTTCATTCAACTTTGGGTTGCCCTGAAATATAATGGTAAAATGAAAATAAAAATAGGGTTGAATGAGGAAGTGCCCTGGAGTACAATAATATATGGTTAAGGGGAGGTAGTTAATGTCTAATCTGCACAAGGGATGAACAGATCCTGTGGGATCCATGCCTGGTTCATTTTTATTAACGTCAGCTTGTCCACATTGGCTGTAGACAGGCGGCTGCGTTTATCTGTAATGACGCCCCCTGCCGTGCTGAATACACGTTCAGACAAAACGCTGGCCGCCGGGCAGGCCAGCACCTCCAAGGCATAAAAGGCTAGCTCTGGCCACGTGGACAATTTAGTGACCCAGAAGTTGAATGGTACCGAATCATCAGTCAGTACGTGGAGGAGTGTGCACACGTAATGTTCCACCATGTTAGTGAAATGTTGCCTCCTGCTAACACGTTGCGTATCAGGTGGTGGTGCAATTAGCTGTGGCGTGTTGACAAAACTTTTCCACATCTCTGCCATGCTAACCCTGCCCTCAGAGGAGCTGGCCGTGACACAGCTGCCTTGGCGACCTCTTGCTCCTCCTCTGCCTTGGCCTTGGGCTTCCACTTGTTCCCCTGTGACATTTGGGAATGCTCGAAGTATCGCGTCTATCAACGTGCGCTTGTACTCGCGCATCTTCGTATCATGCTCCAGTCCAGGAAGTAAGGTGGGCACATTGTCTTTGTACCGTGGATCCAGCAGTGTGGCAACCTAGTAGTCCGCACATGTTAAAATGTGCGCAACTCTGCTGTCGTTGCGCAGGCACTGCAGCATGTAGTCGCTCATGTGTGCCAGGCTGCCCAGAGGTAAGGACAAGCTGTCCTCTGTGGGAGGCGTATCGTCATCGTCCTGCGTTTCCCCCCAGCTACGCACCAGTGATGGGCCCGAGCTGCGTTGGGTGCCACCCTGCTGTGACCATGCTTCATCCTCATCCTCCTCCTCCTCCTCCTCCTCATCCTCCTCGTCCTCCAGTAGTGGGCCCTGGCTGGCCACATTTGTACCTGGCCTCTGCTGTTGCAAAAAACCTCCCTCTGAGTCACTTCGAAGAGACTGGCCTGAAAGTGCTAAAAATGACCCCTCTTCCTCCTCCTCCTCCTGGGCCACCTCCTCTTCCATCATCGCCCTAAGTGTTTTCTCAAGGAGACATAGAAGTGGTATTGTAACGCTGATAACGGCGTCATCGCCACTGGCCATGTTGGTGGAGTACTCGAAACAGCGCAACAGGGCATGGAGGCCTCGCATGGAGGCCCAGTCATTGGTGGTGAAGTGGTGCTGTTCCGCAGTGCGACTGACCCGTGCGTGCTGCAGCTGAAACTCCACTATGTCCTGCTGGTGCTCGCACAGTCTGTCCAGCATGTGCAAGGTGGAGTTCTACCTGGTGGGCACGACGCATATGAGGCGGTGAGCGGGAAGGCCGAAGTTACGCTGTAGCGCAGACAGGCAAGCAGCGGCAGGATATGAACGCCGGAAGCGCGAACAGACGGCCCGCACTTTATGCAGCAGCTCTGACATGTCGGGGTAGTTGTGAATGAACTTCTGCACCACCAAATTCAGCACATGCACCAGGCAAGGGATGTGCGTCAAACCGGCTAGTCCCAGAGCTGCAACGAGATTTCGCCCATTATCGCACACCACCAGGCCGGGCTTGAGGCTCACCGGCAGCAACCACTCGTCGGTCTGTTGTTCTATACCCCGCCACAACTCCTGTGCGGTGTGGGGCCTGTCCCCCAAACATATGAGTTTCAGAATGGCCTGCTGACGTTTACCCCGGGCTGTGCTGAAACAGCTCTCCGCCTGGGGCCCAGCCGCCACTACATTTACCCAGTGTGCAGTTAGGGAGATATAGCGTCCCTGGCCCTGCTTACTGGTCCACGTATCTGTGGTTAGGTGGACCTTGCCACAGATGGCGTTGCGCAGTGCACACTTGATTTTATCGGATACTTGATTGTGCAGGGAAGGTACGGCTCTCTTGGAGAAGTAGTGCCGGCTGGGAACAACATACTGTGGGACAGCAAGCGACATGAGCTGTTTGAAGCTGTCTGTGTCCACCAGCCTAAATTACAGCATTTTTATAGGCCAGTAGTTGCTGGCATTCAGGGCCAGGGATCGAGGGTGGCTAGGTGGGAATTTATGCTTTCTCTCAAATGTTTATGAGATGGAGAGCTGAATGCTGCCGTGTGACATGGTTGAGATGCTTGGTGACGGAGGTGGTGGTGTTGGTGGTACATCCCCTGTTTGCTGAGCGGCAGGTGCCAACGTTCCTCCAGAGGCGGAGGAAGAGGCCGAGGCGGCAGCAGCAGAAGAGGCCGAGGCGGCAGCAGCAGAAGAGGTTGCAGGGGGAGCCTGAGTGACTTCCTTGATTTTAAGGTGTTTACTCCACTGCAGTTTATGCTTTGCATGCAGGTGCCTGGTCATGCAGGTTGTGCTAAGGTTCAGAACGTTAATGCCTCGCTTCAGGCTCTGATGGCACAGCGCGCAAACCACTCGGGTCTTGTCATCAGCACATTGTTTGAAGAAGTGCCATGCCAGGGAACTCCTTGAAGCTGTCTTTGGGGTACTCGGTCCCAGATGGCGGTGGTCAGTAGCAGGCGGAGTCTCTTGGCGGCGGGTGTTCTGCTTTTGCCCACTGCTCCCTCTTTTGCTACGCTGTTGGCTCTGTCTCACCACTGCCTCTTCCTCCTAACTGTGAAAGTCAGTTGCACGACCTTCATTCCATGTGGGGTCTAGGACCTCATCGTCCCCTGCATCGTCTTCCACCCAGTCTTGATCCCTGACCTCCTGTTCAGTCTGCACACTGCAGAAAGACGCAGCAGTTGGCACATGTGTTTCGTCATCATCAGAGACGTGCTGAGGTGGTATTCCTATGTCCTCATCATCAGGAAACATAAGTGGTTGTGCGTCCGTGCATTCTATGTCTTCCACCGCTGGGGAAGGGCTAGGTGGATGCCCTTGGGAAAAACCTGCCAGCGGAGTCTTCAAACAGCATAAGAGACTGCTGCATAACTGTGCGCTTTCTGCAGAAGACTGGGTGGTAGATAATGTGAACGTGCTGGATCCACTGTCGGCCACCCAATTGACTAATGCCTGTACCTGCTCAGGCCTTACCATCCTTAGAACGGCATTGGGCCCCACCAAATATCACTGTAAATTATGGCGGCTACTGGGACCTGAGGTAGTTGGTACACTAGGACATGTGGCTGTGGCAGAACGGCCACGTCCTCTCCCAGCACCAGAGGGTCCACTAACACCACCACGACCATGTCCGCGTCCGTGTCCCTTACTAGATGTTTTCCTCATTGTTACCGTTCACCACAATAAGAAAAATATTTTTTGGCCCAATGTATTGAATTCAAATTCAGGCCTTTTTTTACAGACACCTAACACTATCTGGCTATCTATTTAGGTACCGTATTACACTAATAAAGGCACAGCAGTAACGACAGATTTAGCTGAATATAAATTTGAGGCCTAGTATTTAGGCGCTGGATGACAGGTGTACGTTTACAGACAGAATTAGACTTGGAATTGCACAGTAGCGTGTGTGTGAAGTTATTGAGAATGACCCTATCTGCACCTTAAATCTAATATACCCTTTTAGGGATAGATTTAAAGTAGGCCTGATACAGCAGAAACCACTAATTTAGAGAATTGCTAAGTTGGGAATTGTATTTCAACCCAGAACAAAAACTGTGCTTTGACAGACACTAAATAACTTGACCAGCCACAGCAATAACCACAGATTTAGATGAATATAAATTTGAGGCCTATTATTTAGGCGCTGGGTGACAGGTGTACGTTTACAGACAGAATTAGACTTGGAATTGCACAGTAGCGTGTGTGTGAAGTTATTGAGAATGACCCTATCTGCACCTTGAATCTAATATACCCTTTTAGGGATAGATTTAAAGTAGGCCTGATACAGCAGAAACCACTAATTTAGGAAATTGCTAAGTTGGGAATTATATTTCAACCCAGAACAAAAACTGTGCTTTGACGGAGACTAAATAACTTGACCAGCCACAGCAATAACCACAGATTTAGATGAATATAAATTTGAGGCCTATTATTTAGGCGCTGGGTCACAGGTATACGTTTACAGACAGAATTAGACTTGGAATTGCACAGTAGCGTGTGTGTGAAGTTATTGAGAATGACCCTATCTGCACCTTGAATCTAATATACCCTTTTAGGGATAGATTTAAAGTAGGCCTGATACAGCAGAAACCACTAATTTAGGAAATTGCTAAGTTGGGAATTGTATTTCAACCCAGAACAAAAACTGTGCTTTGACGGACACAAAATAACTTGACCAGCTACAGCAATAACCACAGATTTAGCTGAATATAAATTTGAGGCCTATTATTTAGGCCTCATGCACACGACCGTTGTGTGCATCCGTGGCCGTTGTGCCGTTTTCCGTTTTTTTTTCGCGGACCCATTGACTTTCAATGGGTCCGTGGAAAAATCGGAAAATGCAACTTTTTGCAGCCGAGGCCGTGATCCGTGTATCCTGTCCGTCAAAAAAATATGACCTGTCCTATTTTTTTTAACGGACAACGGTTTACGGACCCATTCAAGTCAATGGGTCCGTGAAAGAACACGGATGCACACAAGATTGGCATCCGTGTCCGTGATCCGTGGCCGTAGGATGCTTTCATACAGACGGATCCGAAGATCCGTCTGCATAAAAGCTTTTTCTGATCTAAGTTCTCACTTCGTGAAAACTCATTTCCGACAGTATATTCTAACACAGAAGCGTTCCCATGGTGATAGGGACGCTTCTAGTTAGAATACACTGCAAACTTTGTACAAGACTGCCCCCTGCTGCCTGGCAGCACCCGATCTCTTACAGGGGGATATGATAGCACAATTAACCCCTTCAGGTGCGGCACCTAAAGGGGTTAATTTTACTATCATATTCCCCTGTAAGAGATCAGGGCTGCCAGGCAGCAGGGGGCAGACCCCCCCCTCCCCAGTTTGAATATCGTTGGTGGCACAGTGTGCGCCCCCCATCGGGCCCCCCCTTCCTCCCTCTAATGTTAGAAATCGTTGGTGGCACAGTGTGCGCCCACCATCGCCCCCCCTCCCTCCCTCCCTCTATTGGAATAAATCGTTGGTGGCACAGTGTGCCCCCACCATCGCCCCCCCTCCCTCCCTCTATTGTAATAAATTGTTGGTGGCACAGGGTGCCAACCACCATCGGCCCCCCCTCCCTCTATAGCAGTAACAACATTGGTGGCAGTGTGCGGCCTCCCATTCCCCCCCCATCATTGGTGGCAGCGGAGTTCCGATCGGAGTCCCAGTTTAATCGCTGGGGCTCCGATCGGTAACCATGGCAACCAGGAAGCTACTGCAGCCCTGGTTGCCATGGTTACTTAGCAATAGTGCAACAGTATAAGATTCATACTTACCTGCTTGCTGCTGCGATGTCTGTGAACGGCCGGGAGCTCCTCCTACTGGTAAGTGACAGTTCTTTAGCAATGCGCCGCACAGACCTTTCACTTACCAGTAGGAGGAGCTCCCGGCCGTTCACAGACATCGCAGCAGCAAGCAGGTAAGTATGAATCTTCTACTGTTGTACTATTGCTAAGTAACCATGGCAACCAGGACTGCAGTAGCGTCCTGGTTGCCATGGTTACCGATCGGAGCCCCAGCGATTAAACTGGGACTCCGATCGGAACTCCGCTGCCACCAATGATGGGGGGGGGGAATGGGAGGCCGCACACTGCCACCAATGTTGTTACTGCTATAGAGGGAGGGGGGGGGCCGATGGTGGTTGGCACACTGTGCCACCAATGATTTAATACAATAGAGGGAGGGAGGGAGGGGGGCGATGGTGGGCGCACACTGTGCCACCAACGATTTATTACAATAGAGGGAGGGAGGGGGGGCGATGGTGGGCGCACACTGTGCCACCAACGATTTCTAACATTAGAGGGAGGAAGGGGGGGCCCGATGGGGGGCGCACACTGTGCCACCAACGATATTCAAACTGGGGAGGGGGGGGGGGGTCTGCCCCCTGCTGCCTGGCAGTCCTGATCTCTTACAGGGGAATATGATAGTACAATTAACCCCTTTAGGTGCCGCACCTGAAGGGGTTAATTGTGCTATCATATCCCCCTGTAAGAGATCGGGTGCTGCCAGGCAGCAGGGGGCAGTCTTGTACAAAGTTTGTAGTGTATTCTAACCTGAAGCGTCCCCATCACCATGGGAACGCCTCTGTGTTAGAATATACTGTCGGATCTGAGGTTCACGAAGTAGCTCATATCCGACAGTATATTCTAACATAGAGGCGTTCCCATGGTGATGGGGACGCTTCAAGTTAAAATATAACATCGGATTGGAGAAAACTTCAATCCGATGGTATAAAAGAACTCCAGACTTTACATTGAAAATCAATGGGGACGGATCCGTTTGAAATGGCACCATATTGTGTCAACATCAAACGGATCCGTCCCCATTGACTTGCATTGTAATTCAGGACGGATCCGTTTGGCTCCGCACGGCCAGGCGGACACCAAAACGACTTCTTTTTCATGTCCGTGGATCCTCCAAAAATCAAGGAAGACCCACGGACGAAAAAACGGTCACGGATCACGGACCCACGGACCCCGTTTTTGCGGACTGTCGTGTGCATGAGGCCTTAGGTGCTGGGTGACAGGTATACGTTTACAGACAGAATTAGACTTGGAATTGCACAGTAGCGTGTGTGTGAAGTTATTGAGAATGACCCTACCAGCACCTTGAATCTAATAAACCTTTTTAATGAATAGATTTAAAGTAGCCCTGATACCGCAGAAACCACTAATTTAGGAAATTGCTAAGTTGGGAATTGTATTTCAACCCTGAACAAAAATATATCCTTTGCCAGACAGCAGACAGTATTACAATTGGCTGGCCACAGCTGAAACACCAGATTTAGGGTACTGCTATTTTGGCAATTGTATTTCCCCCCCCTCAATAAAATAGCAAGCACAGCCAAGCCCCTGATGTAGGATATAGCCAAAAAATAACCACACTATTGATGGTTAAATGCACTTGGTGACAGCTTGCCCATGATGTAGGATATAGCCAAAAAATAACCACACTATTGATGGTTAAATGCACTTGGTGACAGCTTGCCCCTGATGTAGGATATAGCCAAAAAATAACCACACTATTGATGGTTAAATGTACTTGGTGGCAGCTTGTGCTGGCGCACCACAAGACACAAAATGGGCGCCGATCACCCCAGAAAAAAGTGACTGAAAAACGCTCTGGGCAGCCTAAAAACAGTGAGCAATTGAATAGCAGCAGTTCAATGATCCACAGCTGTAGATCGATCACTGAATTAAGTCTTTTGGAGGAGTTAAATACTGCCTAATCTCGCCCTAACAGTCGCAGCTGCAACCTCTCCCTACACTGTTCAGAGCAGAGTGACGTGCGGCGCTACGTGACTCCAGCTTAAATAGAGGCTGGGTCACATGCTGCACTGGCCAATCACAGCCATGCCAATAGTAGGCATGGCTGTGACGGCCTCTTGGGGCAAGTAGTATGACGCTTGTTGATTGGCTGCTTTGCAGCCTTTCAAAAAGCGCCAAGAAAGCGACGAACACCGAACCCGAGCCCGGACTTTTACGAAAATGTTCGGGTTCGGGTCCATGTCACGGACACCCCAAAATTCGGTACGAACCCGAACTATACAGTTCGGGTTCGCTCATCCCTAGTTAAGAGGAGACTGTGTGAATCAGGCCTTCATGGTAGAATATCTGCTAGGAAACCACTGCTAAGGACAGGCAACAAGCAGAAGAGACTTGTTTGGGCTAAAGAACACAAGGAATGGATATTAGACCAGTGGAAATCTGTGCTTTGGTCTGATGAGTCCAAATTTGAGATCTTTGGTTCCAACCACCGTGTCTTTGTGCGATACAGGAAAGGTGAACAGATGGACTCTACATGCCTGGTTCCCACCGTGAAGCATGGAGGAGGAGGTGTGATGGTGTGGGGGTGCTTTGCTGGTGACACTGTTGGGGATTTATTCAAAATTGAAGGCATACTGAACCAGCATGGCTACCACAGCATCTTGCAGCGGCATGCTATTCCATCCGGTTTGCGTTTAGTTGGACCACATTTATTTTTCAACAGGACAATGACCCCAAACACACCTCCAGGCTGTGTAAGGGCTATTTGACCATGAAGGAGAGTGATGGGGTGCTGCGCCAGATGACATGGCCTCCACAGTCACCGGACCTGAACCTAATCGAGATGGTTTGGGGTGAGCTGCACCACAGAGTGAAGGCAAAAGGGCCAACAAGTGCTAAGCATCTATGGGAACTCCTTCAAGACTGTTGGAAGACCATTTCAGGTGACTACCTCTTGAAGCTCATCAAGAGAATGCCAAGAGTGTGTGAAAGAGATTTTTCATAATCTTACTTTTGATATATCACAGATTAGACATATATTATACAAGCCTCATCTCTTGTGGAATACAGTACCTCAAATTAACATATCTCACAACCTCTGGACACAATAGCAGCCTGCCTGAACAAAAGGCTATTTAACATCTGACCTCACATACAATGACAGCAACTTATTCAACTTATTAGCATCTAGAGAAAACCTGTTCAATGTAAAATAACCCTTTTCATGTATTGTATATAGCAGATACCAGTATTGTCTAACAAAGTTTCAACTGTATCTTGACAAACATGTTTCCCAAGGCCTGCTAAGAACTACTAGGATTGTTCCAATTGGATCTTGAGAGACAATATGCTCCTACCCCCAATAAGCCCCATAAATATGTGCTGGGAAATAAAGATTTCAGATATTTAACAACCTAAGTTAAGTCTGGGCTGATATATATCCCCTGATCAGAAGCAAACCGGATATTCATTGCACAGGGAAATATTCACGGGTTGAAGGTCTGATGCCTCATCATATAACCATCATAAACCTACCGGAGAGAAACCGCTAACAGTTTGGTGTCAGAAGGTGGGATCCACCAAAATACAGTATCCGGTAAGTGATTCTATATTTAAGATATATATTATTACTGTCCTATACTGTAAGAGTGGATTATTTGAACCCAGTAAGCGCTTCTGATAAGCGTCTCCCAGGAATCTGATATTCCTAAAGAAATAGAGGGATCTGAAGTCCCATAGGAATCTGATATTCCTAAAGAAATAGAGGGATCTGAAATCCCGCAGGAATCTGATATTCCTGAAGAAAAAATGGGGTCTGTATTCCCCTAATCTGAAAAAACAGTATTGTGTGCAACGAATATCCTTTGCTAAAACCTGTATATAGCTGTATAATTGCTTAAGCATTTTTAGTCGTTTTATATATATATATATATATATATATTTGAATTTTACTGTATAGACCAGGCATGTCCAAACTGCCGGCCTCCAGCTGTTGCAAAACTACAACTCCCAGCATGCCCTAATAGCTGTAAGCTATCCAGGCATGCTGGAAGTTGTAGTTTTGCAACAGCTGGAGGGCCGCAGTTTGGACATGCCTGGTATAGACTGTGTATAGATTATGTATAGATTGTATGTGAGTTCATGCTGAAATTGGCCATCAATAGTTTAAAATCTGCCATAGATTCAGGAGTAATATGAGACTGAATTAGAAGTAATACCATCCAGAATAGTTAAAAAAAAATCTGCCATAAATTCAGGAGTAGTTATGAACCTGAATTAGAAGAAATAGAAAAAAAACTGATAAGCATAAGGTTTATCAGTAAGTATTTTTGCACTGAACACATACATAATCATCCTTTGATAAACCTCCAAATTCAGCTGATCTCCCTGTATATTTTAGCTAAGTAAAAATGGGCAATTCTTATGGTAAGAAGGATCCCAAAAAGAAACTGAATTTTAAATTTAGAACTGAAAATCATGTCCCCAAGTCTGCTGCGAATCACTCTATGGTGAAACTGTCTCCCAAAAAAAAAAAAAGAATTGGGGGAAAGTCCAAAAATGTTTGTCCCGAGGTGTTTAGGTCCATTTTATACTGATCCTTGGGTTGATAATATGTGTAAATGGACAGAAGGAATGAAATGTACTGACCCGTTCCCAAAAGAAGGGTCTTTTTCAGACTTTCATATGGCCATGATCAAGGGCCTATGTCTTAATGACATAGACACTTTTCCACGGTACAAAGGAGACCCTGACTGGAATAAAATGTATATGAAAACTTGCATACTAGTCAGCCTGGTTTCTGCTGTATCAGGCCTACTTTAAATACATCCCTAAAAGGGTATATAATATTCAAGGTGCACATAGGGTCATTCAGAATAACTTCACACACACGCTACTGTGCATTTCCAAGTCTAATTCTGTCAGTAAATCTATACCTGTCACCCAGCGCCTAAATACTAGGCCTCAAATTTTTATTCAGCTGAATTTGAATACAATACATTGGGCCAAATAATATTTTTGTTGTTGTGGTGAACGATAACAATGAGGAAAACATCTAGTAAGGGACGCGGACGTGGACATGGTCGTGGTGGTGTTAGTGGACCCTCTGGTGCTGGGAGAGGACGTGGCCGTTCTGCCACATCCACACGTCCTAGTGTACCAACTACCTCAGGTCCCAGTAGCCGCCAGAATTTACAGCGATATATGGTGGGGCCCAATGCCGTTCTAAGGATGGTAAGGCCTGAGCAGGTACAGGCATTAGTCAATTGGGTGGCCGACAGTGGATCCAGCACGTTCACATTATCTCCCACCCAGTCTTCTGCAGAAAGCGCACAGATGGCGCCTGAAAACCAACCCCATCAGTCTGTCACATCACCCCCATGCATATCAGGGAAACTGTCTGAGCCTCAAGTTATGCAGCAGTCTCTTATGCTGTTTGAAGACTCTGCTGGCAGGGTTTCCCAAGGGCATCCACCTAGCCCTTCCCCAGCGGTGGAAGACATAGACTGCACTGACGCACAACCACTTATGTTTCCTGATGATGAGGACATGGGAATACCACCTCAGCATGTCTCTGATGATGACGAAACACAGGTGCCAACTGCTGCGTCTTTCTGCAGTGTGCAGACTGAACAGGAGGTCAGGGATCAAGACTGGGTGGAAGACGATGCAGGGGACGATGAGGTCCTAGACCCCACATGGAATGAAGGTCGTGCCACTGACTTTCACAGTTTGGAGGAAGAGGCAGTGGTGAGACCGAGCCAACAGCGTAGCAAAAGAGGGAGCAGTGGGCAAAAGCAGAACACCCGCCGCCAAGAGACTCCGCCTGCTACTGACCGCCGCCATCTTGGACCGAACACCCCAAAGGCAGCTTCAAGGAGTTCCCTGGCATGGCACTTCTTCAAACAATGTGCTGACGACAAGACCCGAGTGGTTTGCGCGCTGTGCCATCAGAGCCTGAAGCGAGGCATTAATGTTCTGAACCTTAGCACAACCTGCATGGCCAGGCACCTGCATGCAAAGCATAAACTGCAGTGGAGTAAACACCTTAAAAACAAGGAAGTCACTCAGGCTCCCCCTGCTACCTCTTCTGCTGCTGCCGCCTCGGCCTCTTCTGCTGCTGCCGCCTCGGCCTCTTCCTCCGCCTCTGGAGGAACGTTGGCACCTGCCGCCCAGCAAACAGGGGATGTACCACCAGGATCGCAGGGCAACATTCTTTACCTCCTGTTGCCACCTCCTCCTTCTCGGCTTCCTCCTCCTCTTCTTCCACCTGCTCATCCAGTCAGCCACACACCTTCACCACCAACTTCAGCACAGCCCGGGGTAAACGTCAGCAAGCCATTCTGAAACTCATATGTTTGGGGGGCAGGCCCCACACCGCACAGGAGTTGTGGCGGGGTATAGAACTTCAGACCAACGAGTGGTTGCTGCCGGTGAGCCTCAAGCCCGGCCTGGTGGTGTGCGATAATGGGCGAAATCTCGTTGCAGCTCTGAGACTAGCCGGTTTGACGCACATCCCTTGCCTGGTGCATGTGCTGAATTTGGTGGTGCAGAAGTTCATTCACAACTACCCCGACATGTCAGAGCTGCTGCATAAAGTGCGGGCCGTCTGTTCGCGCTTCCGGCGTTCACATCCTGCCGCTGCTCGCCTGTCTGCGCTACAGCGTAACTTCGGCCTTCCCGCTCACCGCCTCATATGCGACGTGCCCACCAGGTGGAACTCCACCTTGCACATGCTGGACAGACTGTGCGAGCAGCAGCAGGCCATAGTGGAGTTTCAGCTGCAGCACGCACAGGTCAGTCGCACTGCGGAACAGCACCACTTCACCACCAATGACTGGGCCTCCATGCGAGACCTGTGTGCCCTGTTGCGCTGTTTCGAGTACTCCACCAACATGGCCAGTGGCGATGACGCCGTTATCAGCGTTACAATACCACTTCTATGTCTCCTTGAGAAAACACTTAGGGCGATGATGGAAGAGGAGGTGGCCCAGGAGGAGGAGGAAGAGGGGTCATTTTTAGCACTTTCAGGCCAGTCTCTTTGAAGTGACTCAGAGGGAGGTTTTTTGCAACAGCAGAGGCCAGGTACAAATGTGGCCAGCCAGGGCCCACTACTGGAGGACGAGGAGGACGAGGATGAGGAGGAGGTGGAGGAGGATGAGGATGAAGCATGGTCACAGCGGGGTGGCACCCAACGCAGCTCGGGCCCATCACTGGTGCGTGGCTGGGGGGAAAGGCAGGACGATGACGATACGCCTCCCTCAGAGGACAGCTTGTCCTTACCCCTGGGCAGCCTGGCACACATGAGCGACTACATGCTGCAGTGCCTGCGCAACGACAGCAGAGTTGCCCACATTTTAACGTGTGCGGACTACTGGGTTGCCACCCTGCTGGATCCACGGTACAAAGACAATGTGCCCACCTTACTTCCTGCACTGGAGCGTGATAGGAAGATGCGCGAGTACAAGCGCACCTTGGTAGACGCGCTACTTCGAGCATTCCCAAATGTCACAGGGGAACAAGTGGAAGCCCAAGGCCAAGGCAGAGGAGGAGCAAGAGGTCGCCAAGGCAGCTGTGTCACGGCAGGCTTCTCTGAGGGCAGGGTTAGCATGGCAGAGATGTGGAAAAGTTTTGTCAACACGCCACAGCTAACTGCACCACCACCTGATACGCAACGTGTTAGCAGGAGGCAACATTTCACTAACATGGTGGAACAGTACGTGTGCACACCCCTCCACATACTGACTGATGGTTCGGCCCCATTCAACTTCTGGGTCTCTAAATTGTCCACGTGGCCAGAGCTAGCCTTTTATGCCTTGGAGGTGCTGGCCTGCCCGGCGGCCAGCGTTTTGTCTGAACGTGTATTCATCACGGCAGGGGGCGTCATTACAGACAAACGCAGCCGCCTGTCTACAGCCAATGTGGACAAGCTGACGTTCATAAAAATGAACCAGGCATGGATCCCACAGGGCCTGTCCGTCCCTTGTCCAGATTAGACATTAACTACCTCCCCTTAACCATATATTATTGTACTCCAGGGCACTTCCTCATTCAATCCTATTTTTATTTTCATTTTACCATTATATTGCGAGGCTACCCAAAGTTAAATGAACCTCTCCTCTGTCTGCTTGCCGGGGCCTAAATATATGCCAATGGACTGTTCCAATGTTGGGTGACGTGAAGCCTGATTCTCTGCTATGACATGCAGACTAATTCTCTGCTGACATGAAGCCAGATCCTCTGTTACGGGACCTCTCTCCTCTGCCTGGGTGCTGGGCCTAAATATCTGACAATGGACTGTTGCAGTGGTGGCTGACGTGAAGCCTGATTTTCTGCTATGACATGCAGACTGATTCTCTGCTGACATGAAGCCAGATCCTCTGTTACGGGACCTCTCTCCTCTGCCTGGGTGCTGGGCCTAGATTTATGAAAATGGACTGTTGCATTGGTGGCTGACGTGAAGCCTGATTCTCTGCTATGATATGAAGACTGATTCTCTGCTGACATGAAGCCAGATTGTCGGTTACGGGACCTCTCTCCTCTGCCTGGGTGCTGGGCCTAAATGTATGAAAATGGACTGTTGCAGTGGTGGGTGACGTGAAGCCTGATTCTCTGCTATGACATGAAGACTGATTCTCTGCTGACATGAAGCCAGATTCTCTGTTACGGGACCTCTCTCCTCTGCCTGGGTGCTGGGCCTAAATATCTGACAATGGACTGTTGCATTGGTGGCTGACGTGAAGCCTGATTCTCTGCTATGACATGAAGACTGATTCTCTGCTGACATGAAGCCAGATTGTCTGTTACGGGACCTCTCTCCTCTGCCTGGGTGCTGGGCCTAAATTTATGAAAATGGACTGTTGCAGTGGTGTATGACGTGAAGCCTGATTCTCTCCTATGACATGAAGACTGATTCTCTGCTGACATGAAGCCAGATTCTCTGTTACGGGACCTCTCTCCTCTGCCTGGGTGCTGGGCCTAAATATCTGACAATGGACTGTTGCATTGGTGGCTGACGTGAAGCCTGATTCTCTGCTATGACATGAAGACTGATTCTCTGCTGACATGAAGCCAGATTCTCTGTTACGGGACCTCTCTCCTCTGCCTGGGTGCCGGGGCCTAAATATCTGATAATGGACTGTTCCAGTGGTGGGTGACGTGAAGCCAGATTCTCTGCTATGGGACCTCTCTCCAATTGATTTTGGTTAATTTTTATTTATTTAATTTTTATTTTAATTAATTTCCCTATCCACATTTGTTTGCAGGGGATTTACCTACATGTTGCTGCCTTTTGCAGCCCTCTAGCCCTTTCCTGGGCTGTTTTACAGCCTTTTTAGTGCCGAAAAGTTTGGGTCCCCATTGACTTCAATGGGGTTCGGGTTCGGGACGAAGTTCGGATCGGGTTCGGATCCCGAACCCGAACATTTTCGGGAAGTTCGGCTGAACTTCTCGAACCCGAACATCCAGATGTCCGCTCAACTCTAGTTACAGGTGAGAGAGGAGATACCGGAGATAATGGTTTAACCGGGAAGGTTAACTGAATCCTTATGAATCTTGGGCAAATGGTGGAATGTGGCTAATACAGGTTCTTCTATTAGAATATATTCTCTCTCTCTTTCTTGTCCAAGACATTGGTAGCTGATTGAATCAAAGTGGTGAATTATTCCAGATATTGGGTAGAGGGGTCTTCTGGCATGGGTGTATAGTAGTTTGTATCAGAAAGTATCCGATAGGCTTCCTTCAAATATTCAGATCTGTTTTGGATGACAATTCGGCCTCCCTTGTCAGCACTGCGTATGTTAGATTATCATTGAACTGTAATTGTTTGATGGACAGTCTTTCTTTACGTGTAAGATTATGTTTGATGTGGGAGTATTGGTTGATATCTCGAAGTTCGTCGGATACCAATGTAAAGAACGTGTCAAGGAAATTACCTTTATTTTGTACTGGGTAGTAATGCGACTGAGGTTTTAGTCCTGTATGGATAGCTGTCACCTCCTGTGTTGAGGTAGCTGCCTCCATACAGTTAATATTATCTGGGATTTTGGTGGTCTTGTTTTGTATACTGAAATGTCTTTTTAGTGTAAGTTTCCTAATAAATGAATTGAGGTCTACAAACAGGTCAAATTTGTTGATTTTAGACGAGGGACAGAATGATAGGTCTTTAGATAATAGAGAGATCTCTTCTTTAGTAAGGATATGGAAGGATACATTTTTTATCTTCTGTCCAGAATTATCTGGTGGTTGATTAGATGTCACATTTTTCTTTTGACGCCCCCCCCCCCCCCCCCTCCCCCGGCGCCTCTTCTGCGCTTTTACTTTTTAGTTGTTTCTTGCCTAATGGGTGGAAATAATTGGTTATGGTGACACTGTTTCGGCTTTTCATTACTTGATACATGGTGACTGGAGTGATGATGGGGGAAGGGATAAAAAGACGGTCCAGATACAGATGAATTGCTAAGAAGCTTGGATTGTTCCGTGTTGTTCTCATGGCAGGGGTTTCTTTGCGCATCGGTGTGTTGAGATTCTGTTTCCTACAGTATGATGCATGTTTACCAGTGCCACTGTTTCTACAGGGAGTGCAGAATTATTAGGCAAATTAGTATTTTGACCACATCATCCTCTTTATGCATGTTGTCTTACTCCAAGCTGTATAGGCTCGAAAGCCTACTACCAATTAAGCATATTAGGTGATGTGCATCTCTGTAATGAGAAGGGGTGTGGTCTAATGACATCAACACCCTATATCAGGTGTGCATAATTATTAGGCAACTTCCTTTCCTTTGGCAAAATTGGTCAAAAGAAGGACTTGACAGGCTCAGAAAAGTCAAAAATAGTGAGATATCTTGCAGAGGGATGCAGCACTCTTAAAATTGCAAAGCTTCTGAAGCGTGATCATCGAACTATCAAGCGTTTCATTCAAAATAGTCAACAGGGTCGCAAGAAGCGTGTGGAAAAACCAAGGTGCAAAATAACTGCCCATGAACTGAGAAAAGTCAAGCGTGCAGCTGCCAAGATGCCACTTGCCACCAGTTTGGCCATATTTCAGAGCTGCCACATCACTGGAGTGCCCAAAAGCACAAGGTGTGCAATACTCAGAGACATGGCCAAGGTAAGAAAGGCTGAAAGACGACCACCACTGAACAAGACACACAAGCTGAAACGTCAAGACTGGGCCAAGAAATATCTCAAGACTGATTTTTCTAAGGTTTTATGGACTGATGAAATGAGAGTGAGTCTTGATGGGCCAGATGGATGGGCCCGTGGCTGGATTGGTAAAGGGCAGAGAGCTCCAGTCCGACTCAGACGCCAACAAGGTGGAGGTGGAGTACTGGTTTGGGCTGGTATCATCAAAGATGAGCTTGTGGGGCCTTTTTGGGTTGAGGATGGAGTCAAGCTCAACTCCCAGTCCTACTGCCAGTTTCTGGAAGACACCTTCTTCAAGCAGTAGTACAGGAAGAAGTCTGCATCCTTCAAGAAAAACATGATTTTCATGCAGGACAATGCTCCATCACACGCGTCCAAGTACTCCACAGCGTGGCTGGCAAGAAAGGGTATAAAAGAAGAAAATCTAATGACATGGCCTCCTTGTTCACCTGATCTGAACCCCATTGAGAACCTGTGGTCCATCATCAAATGTGAGATTTACAAGGAGGGAAAACAGTACACCTCTCTGAACAGCGTCTGGGAGGCTGTGGTTGCTGCTGCACGCAATGTTGATGGTGAACAGATCAAAACACTGACAGAATCCATGGATGGCAGGCTTTTGAGTGTCCTTGCAAAGAAAGGTGGCTATATTGGTCACTGATTTGTTTTTGTTTTGTTTTTGAATGTCAGAAATGTATATTTGTGAATGCTGAGATGTTATATTGGTTTCACTGGTAAAAATAAATAATTGAAATGGGTATATATTTGTTTTTTGTTAAGTTGCCTATTAATTATGCACAGTAATAGTCACCTGCAAACACAGATATCCCCCTAAAATAGCTAAAACTAAAAACAAACTAAAAACTACTTCCAAAAATATTCAGCTTTGATATTAATGAGTTTTTTGGGTTCATTGAGAACATGGTTGTTGTTCAATAATAAAATTAATCCTCAAAAATACAACTTGCCTAATAATTCTGCACTCCCTGTATATGTCTTTTTATGGTTGGCTTGATCGGTATGAAAAGGGTATGTTGTATATTTACCAGTGTTTCTGTAGGTTTTTCTATGGTTAGGTAGGGTGATATGAGAAGGAAAAGGGTATGACATATTTTGATCGTGGGTGTTAGTGGGTAGATCATTCTTGAATGTACGTTTCTGTCTGGGTGCACCTATTTTGTCAGAGTTCTTAAGCCAAAATTTAATTTTATGTTATTTGATGAAAAATCTGTTCTATCTCTGACCAATTTCCCTACCTTTTCAAAAATCTAGACGTAGTCATATGGTCGAAGCGCATGAAGGCATGATGTGATGTATAGTCACATAATTCTGAATAATATGCATTGATTTTAGTCCCTAACTCTAAATATATCAATTTCCTTTTGTTATAAAGTCTTTCAATGAGTCACCTCCCATTCTAGGAGGTAGGAATCCCATTTGTTGCAGAAGTCGATATCGTCTTTAAAAGAGTTTGCAAAACAAGGTAAAAAAAGTTGACAGTAACAGTTATCTGGATTTTTCTAGCACTCACTACAAAAAATGGAAATCAAACATTCCATTCACCCTTGTTAAGGATTTTGAGGAACAGAGCAATATCTTACATAAAAGATTCAGAGAAAAAGGCTATCCCCTGATCATCATCGATACAGCTCAGGCCAAAGCCAGGAACCTCACACAGGCTGACTGCCTCCTCCCTTGGAAAGAACCAGAACCGAAGAAGAAAACCTTTGGCCTAAATTTCATAACTACATATGGCAGCAATCACAATTTAGTCCGAAATGCCTTATCCTAACACTGGCATATCCTAAAGAAAGACCCAATACTAGGAAAGATCCTGCCAGCCAAACCACAATTAACCTTCAGATGAGCAAAAACCCTTAAGAATCTCCTCGCACCAAGTAGACTCAAGACAACAGACAGAAATAAAGAATCAACAGATCACTCAAAATGAAACCTGGGAGCTTCAAATGTCCCCAACCAAGATGCATTTTGTGCGAATCCACCACCTTTCAGAACAAACGTAGCAGTGAATTTTTGGGGATCAAAGACCATCTTCACTATGCCTCTAATAATGTTATCTATTTATTGGAGTGCCCATCTGGTTTCCAGTACGTGGGTTACACCATCCAGCCCCTACGGAACAGGCTGAACAAATACAGGTCCAATGTGAAGAAGAAGTTTCGACTACATAGTGTTTCCCTCCATACCGCCGATCATCACGAAGGCTCCTTCTCAGGTTTTAAGTGTAATGGTCACGTACATACACACACAGGGGGGAGGATAGTGACCACTGCGCTCCACCCTCACCCCTAGGCCTGCCTACTTGACTCACAAGTACTAATGACGGGGGACAACTGGACGGCAGTCACTGGCTTAGAAAACATGATGGTAGGACAGACAAGACAAATAACGGATAGTGAACGGACCGGGTCAATTCCAAGAGAACAACATAGTACAAAAGGAGAAATCAGAGACTAGTCAGAAGAAGCCGGGGGTAAAATACCAGGAGAGCAGCGCAGTACAGGAGGAGCAGGCAGAGGATCGTCAGGGAACACAGGAACTGGTAAGTATGCCAGGAAACAAGATCGCCGAAAACCTAATTAACAGGCAACCTGTGGCCAGCAGGCTGTCTGTTAAATACTGGCTAGCTGGGGTCATGTGACGTGGCCAGCGCCACATGACCCACACTAGTCAATACAGCTGAGCACCGAGTGCCCAGCTCGGTGCTCAGACCTCCCATCCCGGCCCGCCCCCTATCACCTAGGAGATGAGGACGCTGTGCGCGTCCTCACTCCTGCACAGAGACGGGACGCCGACGGCGCTGAGTAAAGCTAGCCTCCCGGCGTCCTGTGACAGTACCCCTCCTCTTATGCGGGGCCACCGGACCCAAGACTTCAGGCAACGGCCTTTCAGGATGTTCTACATGAAATTTTCTAACCAGTCTAGGAGCATGAACCTCCCTATATCAGGTATCCAAGATCTCTCTTCGGGTCCATACCCCTTCCAGTGAATCAGGTACTGTAAGGAATTACGCACTCTCCTGACATCCACTATCTTTTTTTTTTTTTTATCAGATAATTTTTATTAATGGCATTTTTTAAATAGAAAACCAGATACAAATAGTACCAATTCCCCTCCCTCCCAAATCTGCAGCACAACAAGGGTCCATATCAATGGTCATAAACCAAATAAACCTTAGCGTCCATTGATGCTTAATGTTGTAAAATAAAATATATTTGGTCACAGCGTAGTACTTCTTTGTGTGTAGCATTTGTCTTCTCAGAGCTAGTACACTTTCAACACCTTCATTCATACACTCCCGTACATAGTGTTTTACATTAATTTTGGCATGAGAGAACTAGTACCCCTAGAGTATTCCATATTTCTTTAGGAGTTATCCCAGCCACCTATAGAACAATATTATAATGCTGCAACCACGGTCTCCATAGACATCCACTATCTTAGACACCACATACTCGACAGCATCATTAACAAGAACCAGTGGAGGTAAGGCTTTTGATGGTACAACAGGTTCAAAATATTTGAGATTTATGAAACACATCGGGCAGCTCCAATCTAAACGATACCGGATTAATCACCTCCGTAATCTTATACGGTCCAATAAAACGAGTAGCAAATTTTCTAGAAGCTACCTTAAAAGAGAGATTCTTGAAGAACAACCACACCTTATCCCCAACCTGAAAGTTCACCCCCTTAGAACGTCTCCTATCGGCCTTGACTTTGAGCCTTTTCTAGGTTCGATTGAACGCAAGCCCAAACTGTGCACAGTTCAGAGGAGACCTTATTTATCCGCCTCGGGCTTAGAGGAGGAGATAGATGACCCAGAATGAAAATGGGGATGGAAACCACGATTACAAAAGAAAGAGGAGACCCCAGCATTAGAATTAACACGGGTATTCAAAGAAAATTTAGCCAATGGAAGGTATTTAACCCATAATTGCTGGTCATCAGCAACATACGACCTCAGGAATTGTTCCACAGACTGATTGAGCCGTTGAGTCTGCCCATTACTCTCAGGGTGGTAGGCGGATGAAAAAGACAACGAAATCTGGTATTTTTTGCAGAAAGCCATCCAAAACTTGGACACAAACTGCACACCCCTGTCAGATACAATATTTTCTGGGATACCATATAACCGTACAATCTCTTTCACAAAAATAGACGCCAGGGTTTTGGCATTCGGACAGGGGAATAAAATGAACCATCTTGCTAAACCTATCGACCACTACCCAAACCACAGTCTTACCCTCCGCCAGCGGCAGGTCAGTAATAAAGTCCATTGGGATATGGGACCAGGGTCTACTGGGAATAGGTAGGGGTCGTATGTCACCAGCAGGGCGAGTCCTAGGTGTCTTAGACCTAGCACTAACCTCAAAGGCCGACACGTAGGACTTGACATCCCTAGTTAGAGTGGGCCACCAATAAGATCTAGAAACCAGCTCCTTAGTGGCCTCAATACCCAGATGTCCACAAAAGGCAGAATCATGACACTCAACAGCTGGAGACGAAATTGTATGGGAACAAACAACTTATCTGTTGTGGTGGATGTCAGTGGCAGATGTTGTTTAGCCTTAATAAGAGCTGAGATATCATGGGTTAAGGCTGCTATGAAGATATTTGCCAGTAGAATGGATTCAGGTGGTGCCTCTGTAGGCTGAAAAGCATGGAAGCTCCGAGATAATGCGTCAGCCTTCAAGTTTTTACTTCCAGGCCTGAAATTAATGGAAAAATCAAAACGAGTAAAAAAACTGTGCCCATCTGGCCTGACGGGGATTCAACCTCTTAGCAGACTCGAGAAACATTAGGTTCTTATGGTCAGGAACAACAGTTACACAATGTCTTGCCCCCTCCAGAAAATGCCTCCACTCCTCAAATGCCCATTTAATGGCCAGCAACTCCCAATTCCCTATGTCGTAGTTTCTCTTGGTGGGAGAAAATTTTCTGGAAAAGAAGGCACAAGGTCTTAGGTTAGTAAGGCTAGCAGGACCTTGTGAAGGGACCACTCCTGCCTCATCCTCGGACGCATCCACCTCCACAATAAAAGGTCTCTCCTGATCTGGCTGGATCAGAATGGGGGCGTTACTGAATGCCTTGTTTAGGGTTTCAAGTGAAGTAATGGCCTCAGTAGACCAATCCTCCAAATCCGCCCCTTTCTTAGTGAGGTCAGTCAACGGTTTAGCAATTACTGAAAAATTCTTAATGAATTTACGGTAGTAATTGGCAAAACCTAAGAAATGTTGTAAGGCCTTTAAGGATGAAGGCCTTACCCATTCCTTAATTGCTAGTACCTTGCCAGGATCTATTTTGAAGGTGTGAGGAGTCAGGACATGACCTAGAAATAGTATCTCCTGTACACCAAAGATAAATTTCTCTTGTTTATCGGATAGCTGATTCTCCCTCAACACCTCCAATACTTGTCTAACATGACAAACATGAGATTTGAAATCAGGAGAAAATATCAAAATGTCGTCAATATAGACAGATGACAAATTTACCCAAAAACTCCCTGAGAATATCGTTCATAAAGTTTTGGAACACAGCTGGGGCATTGCTGAGTCCAAAAGGTATAACCTGATATTCAAAGTGTCCAGCCGGAGTATTTAACGCCGTTTTTCATTCGTCTCCCTCCTTGATTCGGATGAGATTATATGCCCCTTTCAGGTCAATTTTAGAAAACGAGGTTGCCCCCAGTACCTGGTTAAATAAATCTGGAATCAATGGGAGAGAATATCTATTCTGGATAGTGATCTTATTTAATTTCCGGTAATCGATACAAGGCCTAAGACCACCATCCTTCTTCATAACGAAGAAAAACCCTGCCCTCATCGGAAAGAGGTCCAATGTTGTCCCTTACTGAGGCTTTCCTTAATATAATCCCCCATTGCCTTGTGTTCGGGCTTAGAAAGATTATAAATATGCCCCTTAGGAAACTTGGCACATTCTACTAATTTTTGGGCGCAATCATAAGGTCTTTGGGGTGGTAGAATCTCCGGGGTTGATGATGAGAACACATCTGAATATTCCTTAATGACTGTGGGTAATGTATCAGATTCTACTGAGACCCCGGCCTGTACCACGGACAAGCACGAGTCGCACTTAGGTCCCCATTTCACCAACTCCCCCCTGGACTAATCTTCAGTGGGGTTGTGTAATTGGAGCCAAGGCAACCCTAGCACCACCTCGACCGGTAAGTTCTCCAGGACTAAGAGGGAACATTTCTCAGAGTGGCACACACCCACGGTTAAAGAAATCTCTGAGGTACACAACCTCAACATACCACCTACCAGGGGAGTGGCATCAATAGCCATGATATGGATAGGTGTAGGTAGAACAAAAATTGGAATACCCAATCTTAAAGCGTACTCAGAATCAATAAAGCTGGCTGCTGAGCCAGAGTCAATAAAGGCCTTACCCGGCCATTTATTTACCCCCAGAGATATCGTTATAGGTACCAAAAGCTTACACTTTGTAATATCAGGGTGTACCTGGTCTTTAGGTTGCCTTGCCTTGGGAGATTTGTTGGAGAGAACCTTCTTAGGACACTGGTTGATCCAATGGTCAGGATCTCCGCAGTAAAAACACACTACACGTCTGCGGCGCAGATTCCCTCGGGTCCTGCCGACCTGCATGGGTTCTTCGGAAGAGACCTCAGCGTTGTTCCTGGAATAGACCTCAGGCTGGACCACCATCTGGGAAGAGAATTGTCGTTCCTGTGCGCCCCCTCGCTCCTGCATAGAGACGGGACGCCGACGGCGCTGAGGAGAGCGAGCGCCCCGGTGTCCAGTGACATCAATATCATACTCATTGAAAAAATCCTGAACTCTCACCGTAACAAATCTCAGATTATAAAACGATGGGAGATGTTCTGTGAGAAGGTCTGACAGGCGTCCTTCTCTACCTCTTGCATGATGTTCTTTGTTTTGGTTTCACTTTCTCATCTCATTTCCTTCTCCCAGGTGTCACCTATTTAGACTAATCCTCTTTCCTTTATATTCCCTTCCATACTGACTCACTTTGCGGTTTATACTACTTCCTGGATTGAAGTGTTCACTGCTGGAGGCTTCTGCTGCTGCTTGTTCAGATAAGTCCTTTCATGTATTGTGTTTTCTTGCTGGCTTGATTCTAGGTGACCCTGACTCCCTCTGTATGATGTGCAGGGAGTCGGTGGCCGTGTCCCCTCACTATTATAGGGTTTTCAGGTGTCACACAGTCTTAGGTACGTGGGCATACAATCGTCTACCTTTGAGACCCTTGTATGTGCTTAGAAGTCAGGGTGAGCTCTTAGGGTTTTATAGGGGTTACCTATATGATCCTTAGTTTGGGATCAAGCCAGTCGGATGTTTATTCCTAACTTGTGCTATCTGCACATCATCCGTGACAACAAGGGGCGCAAACGGAAATCAAGTTTACAATTTTCCTTAAAGGAAAGAAACTTCTTCCGGTCTACAGAAAAGGGTTAATCTGGGGCTCAAAATGTGGGGCTCAAAATGTGGACTGGAAGCTTAATCTGGGGCTCAAAATGTGGACTGGAGGCCTGAGGAATGGAAGAACCTTGTCCTAACTCAAAAGAATGGAGTTTCTCCCCAAGCTATTGCACCATCTGTGTCAGGTTAGAAACGTGGTCTGTCAGGGTCACCAGAGGATTCATGATACAGTGGTTAGGTTGGGCCTGTTAATCTGTAACGGTTACGTACACACACACACAGGGAGGAGGATAGTGACTACTGCGCTCCACCCTCACCCCTGGCCCTGCCTACTTGCCTCGCAAGTCCTAATGACAGGGGACAACTGGACGGCAGTCCCTAGCTTAAAAAACATGCTGGGAGGACAGACAAGACAAATATCGGATAGTGAATGGACCGGGTCACTACCAAGAGAACAACATAGTACAAAAGCAGAAATCAGAGACTAGTCAGGAGAAGCCGGGGTAAAATACCAGGAGAGTAATGAAGTACCACAGGAGTCCGCAAAGAATCGTTAGGTGGAAGCCGGGGTCAAAATACCAGGAGAGCAGCTCAGTACAGGAGGAGCAGGCAGAGGATCGTCAGGGAACACAGGAACAGGTAAGTATGCCAGGAAACAAAATCACCAAGAACCTAATTAACAGGCAACCTGTGGCCAGCAGACTGCCTGTTAAATACTGGCTCACTGGGGTCATGTGACGTGGCCAGCGCCACATGACCCACACTAGTCAATACAGCTGAGCACCGAGTGCCCAGCTCGGTGCTCAGACCTCCCCTGGTTGCCGGGGGAACTGAGGACGCCGGCCGCGCAGAGGAGACGCGCGTGGCCGGACCGTCCCGCCCCCTATCACCTAGGAGACGAGGACGCTATGCGCCCCCTCGCTCCTGCATAGAGACGGGACGCCGACGGCGCTGAGGAGAGCGAGCGCCCCGGTGTCCCGTGACATCAATATCATACTCATTGAAAAAATCCGGAACTCTCACCGTAACAAATCTCAGATTATAAAACGATGGGAGATGTTCTGGATTTTTCAACTCATTACCCTGAATCGACATGGCCTAAACTAAGCCTTTGAGATCAATCTATGAAACTGTATACACTCACCTAAAGAATTATTAGGAACACCTGTTCTATTTCTCATTAATGCAATTATCTAGTCAACCAATCACATGGCAGTTGCTTCAATGCATGTTGGGTTGTGGTCCTGGTCAAGACAATTTCCTGAACTCCAAACTGAATGTCAGAATGTGAAAGAAAGGTGATTTAAGCAATTTTGAGCGTGGCATGGTTGTTGGTGTCAGACGGGCCGGTCTGAGTATTTCACAATCTGCTCAGTTACTGGGATTTTCACGCACAACCATTTCTAGGGTTTAAAAAGAATGGTGTGAAAAGGGAAAAACATCCAGTATGCGGCAGTCCTGTGGGCGAAAATGCCTTGTTGATGCTAGAGGTCAGAGGAGAATGGGCCGACTGATTCAAGCTGATAGAAGAGCAACGTTGACTGAAATAAACACTCGTTACAACCGAGGTATGCAGCAAAGCATTTTTGGAGCCACAACACGCACAACCTTGAGGCGGATGGGCTACAACAGCAGAAGACCCCACCAGGTACCACTCATCTCCATTACAAATAGGAAAAAGAGGCTACAATTTGCACGAGCTCACCAAAATTGGACTGTTGAAGACTGGAAAAATGTTGCCTGGTCTGACGAGTCTCGATTTCTGTTAAGACATTCAAATGGTAGAGTCCGAATTTGGCGTAAACAGAATGAGAACATGTATCCTTTATGCCTTGTTTCCATTGTGCAGGCTGGTGGTGGTGGTGTAATGGTGTGGGGGATGTTTTCTAGGCACACTTTAGGCCCCTTAGTGCCAATTGGCCATAGTTTAAATGCCACGGGCTACCTGAGCATTGTTTCTGACCATGTCCATCCCTTGTTGACCACCATGTACCCATCCTCTGATGGCTACTTCCAGCAGGATAATGCACCATGTCACAAAGCTCGAATAATTTCAAATTGGTTTCTTGAACATGACAATGAGTTCACTGTACTAAAATGGCCCCCACAGTAACCAGATCTCAACCCAATAGAGCATCTTTGGGATGTAGTGGAACTGGAGCTTCATGCCCTGGATGTGCATCCCTCAAATCTCCATCAACTGCAAGATGCTATCCTATCAATATGGGCCAACATTTCTAAAGAATGCTATCAGCACCTTGTCGAATCAATGCCACGTAGAATTAAGGCAGTTCTGAAGGCAAAAGGCGGTCCAGGGGGTATTAGTATGGTGTTCCTAATAATTCTTTAGGTGAGTGTATGTATATATATTTTTTAATGTTTATATATATATGTATGTATATATTCGTTTATGTAATTATTTACAAACCGGATTCCCAAAAAGTTGGTACACTATACAAATCGTGAACAAAAACTGAATGCAATGATGTGGAGATGGCAAATATCAATATTTTATTTGTTAAAGAACGTAGATGACAGATCAAACGTTTAATCCGAGTAAATGTATCATTTTAAAGGAAAAATACGTGGATTCAAAATTTCACGGTGTCAACAAATTCCCAAAAAGTTGGGACAAGTAGCAATTAGAGGCTGGGAAAAGTAAATTTGAGCATAGCGAAGAGCTGGAAGACCAATTAACACTAATTAGGTCAATTGGCAACATGATTGGGTATAAAAAGAGCTTCTCAGAGTGGCAGTGTCTCTCAGAAGCCAAGATGGGTAGAGGATCACCAATTCCCACAATGTTGCGCAGAAAGATAGTGGAGCAATATCAGAAAGGTGTTACCCAGTGAAAAATTGCAAAGACTTTGCATCTATCATCATCAACTGTGCATAACATCATCCGAAGATTCAGAGAATCTGGAACAATCTCTGTGCGTAAGGGTCAAGGCTGTAAAACCATACTGGATGCCCGTGATCTCCGGGCCCTTAAACGACACTGCACCACAAACAGGAATGCTACTGTAAAGGAAATCACAGAATGGGCTCAGGAATACTTCCAGAAACCATTGTCAGTGAACACAATCCACCGTGCCATCCGCCGTTGCCAGCTGAAACTCTACAGTGCAAAGAAGAAGCCATTTCTAAGCAAGATCCACAAGCTTAGGCGTTTTCACTGGGCCAGGGGTCATTTAAAATGGAGTGTGGCAAAATGGAAGACTGTTCTGTGGTCAGACGAGTCACGATTCAAAGTTCTCTTTGGAAATCTGGGACGCCATGTCATCCGGACCAAAGAGGACAAGGACAACCCAAGTTGTTATCAACGCTCAGTTCAGAAGCCTGCAACTCTGATGGTATGGGGTTGCATGAGTGCGTGTGGCATGGGCAGCTTGCATGTCTGGAAAGGCACCATCAATGCAGAAAAATATCTTCAGGTTCTAGAACAACATATGCTCCCATCCAGATGTCATCTCTTTCAGGGAAGACCCTGCATTTTTCAACAAGATAATGCCAGACCACATTCTGCATCAATCACAACATCATGGCTGCGTAGGAGAAGGATCCGGGTACTGAAATGGCCAGTCTGCAGTCCAGATCTTTCACCTATAGAGAACATCTGGCGCATCAAAAAGAGGAAGGTGCAACAAAGAAGGCCCAAGACGATTGAACAGTTAGAGGCCTGTATTAGACAAGAATGGAAGAGCATTCCAATTTCCAAACTTTAGAAACTGGTCTCCTCAGTCCCCAGACGTCTGTTGAGTGTTGTAAGAAGAAGGGGAGATGCCACACAGTGGTGAAAATGGCCTGTCCCAACTTTTTGGGGATTTGTTGACACCATGAAATTCTGATTCAACATATTTTTCCCTTAAAATGGTACATTTTCTCAGTTTAAACTTTTGTTCCGTGATTTATGTTCTATTCTGAATAAAATATTAGAAGTTGGCACCTCCACATCATTGCATTCAGTATTTATTCACGATTTGTATAGTGCCCCAACATATTTGGAATCCGGTTTGTATTTATTTTTTCTCTCTTATATTTTATTATGCCTCTAATTCATTATATTTTCTTCATTTAATTTCCAGCAATTCGATTCATATCTAATTTAATCTAATTTATTAATTTATTATACTTTTTTCTATTGTCCCATAAATCTATGATATTATTATTCTCAACCAACTGCCTTTTAATCCAACCCCCGCATTATAATTCATATTATCATACAATCATGTTTTTATTCTATACATACATCAGGCAAATTTCTTCACTTAATCCTTTATATGACTGTAGTTGTCCATCATCCATCATTCTTCACATCATCACTGCTACCTTACATTAATGAACTCTTCTATATACAGTTGTGTTCAAAATTATTCAACCCCCAATGCTGTAAAGGATTTTAGGGAATTTAGTGTACATTTGTAATTGTGTTCAGAATGAAATCTTACAAGGACTTTTTAAAGAACCAAATGCAACTAAAATGACATCAATTGTTTTTGTAATACAGTATTAAATGTTTTTTTTGTGATTTCTTCATTGACACAATTATTTAACCCCTTAAAGACTACCACTCTTAAGAACAGAGGTTCATTCAAGTGTTTTCGATCAGGTATTGAAAACACCTGTGGATGTCAAGGAGCAGCAATCAAGCATAATAAGCACCAATTAGGCAGATTTAAAAGGACTGTGATGCTCAGCTCCTTCTAAACATTTACTGGTGTGTTTACAAACATGGTGAAGTTAAGAGAATGGTCCAGGAAGACAAGAGAAGAGGTGATTTCTCTTCACAGGAAGGGCAATGGCTATAAGAAGATTGCAAAGATGTTAAACATACCAAGAGACACCATAGGAAGCATCATTCGCAAATTCAAGGCAAAGGGCACTGTTGAAACGCTACCTGGTCGTGGCAGAAAGAAGATGCTGACTGCTGTGCGCTACCTGAAGTGCAAAGTGGAGAAAAGTCCCCGTGTGACTGTTGAGGAACTGAAAAAAGTTTTGCCAGATGTGGGTAGTTTCAGCTCAGACAATAAGGCGCAGACTGCGTAATGAAGGCCTCCATGCCAGAACTCCCAGACGCACCCCCTTGCTGTCTCCAAAGAATAGGAAGAGTCAACTGCAGTATGCCAAAAGTCATGTGGACAAACCACAAAAGTTTTGGGATAGTGTTCTGTGGACTGATGAAACAAAATTAAAACTGTTTGGGCCCATGGATTCGCTATGTTTGGAGGAGAAATAACAAGGCCTATGAAGAAAAGAACACCTTGCCTACTGTGAAGCTTAGCGGGGGGGGGGGGGGCAATCATGCTTTGGGGCTGTTTTGCTTCTACAGGTACAGGGAAGCTTCAGCGTGTGCAAGGTACCATGAATTCTCTTCAGTACCAGGAGATATTGGATGAAAATGTGATGCAGTCTGTCACAAACCTGAGGCTTTGGACCTTTCAACAGGACAATGATCCCAAGCATACCTCCAAGTCCACTAGAGCATGGTTACAGATTAAAGGCTGGAACATTTTGAAGTGACCATCGCAGTCACCAGACTTAAATCCGATTGAGAACCTTTGGTGGGACTTAAAGAAAGCAGTTGCAGCGCGCAAGTCTAAGAATGTGACTGAACTGGAGGCTTTTGCCCATGAAGAATGGGCCAAGATACCTGTAGATCGCTGCAAGACACTTGTGTCAAGCTATGCTTCACGTTTAAAAGCTGTTATAACTGGAAAAGGATGTTGTATTAAGTACTTGAATGTCACTTGGGGGTTGAATAAAACAGATAATTATGTGAGCACAGAAAATACATTTGTGGTTATTTCATTATAAATGTTATGTTATATTTGTCTGACTTACAAGTGTCTCTTTGATTTAATTGTAAACAAGATGACTAAAATGATCAAAATCAATGTCAAACTGGCCAAAACACTAAATTTCAGTGGTGGTTGAATAATTTTGAACACAACTGTAATCTACTTAGTTAATTTTCCACATTCATTTTATTTCACATAATCCAATCGAATCATTTTCCTTCTTCCGGGCATTTTAAAATAGGGTCCCAAACCTCCGGCCACCTCGCTATGTATCTGCCCTCTGCCCCGAATTGGAAGCGTTCCCCCATCTCCATGGGAAACTCCCTTCGTCTAGAATGTACTATCGGCTCTGAGGGGCGGGACACCTGCAGTCACGGTCTTCTCAGGGTTCGTCCCAGCCTCCCTGAGCCTCATACATCCCCTAACCCAACATCTTTTTCCCTGACAAGCGTCCCCATCTCCATAGGAATGCCTTGGGGTAGAATGTAGTGTCGGATCGGAGGTTCACGATCACATTTCAGCGATGCTCCCTCCACATCCATTGACACACATATTGTATAAAATTACAGTTTTACCACCACCATCAGGCCCCTAATCTACATATAAATTTATCATGACAAGTTTAACTCTATTATTTACAACTTTTTGAATCGTACCATAGCTTTCCCTAGACACCCCCCCCCCCTTATTTTTGGTGCTTTTTTTCGTGAAGGCTTATGTGTATATATATCCCCAGCCCACATACCATTATGCATACAATCTAGACCCGATGAAGGGGACACGCTGATCCCCAAAACACGTTGTCTTTTAATTTAATTTATTTTATATTCTTTTGTGCACTGTATTTTATTTCATTTGTAACAAAGAGAATAAAAGAAGAAGATTCCCTTTTCTATGCTGGTTTTTTATGGTCTTTTGCGCCATAAAAGATGGAACTAATCTAAAGAGAAAATTTTGACCATTTTGAACAGAAAGCAATCGTGTTATGTGACCACAGTGATTACAATGCCGCTCTAAAGCGTTTTTGGCCACATAATCCACGCTATGATGAAGGGCAAGGAGAAAGCACTTTACTGACACCCAGGGAGAAATTCAAATTTGATGTTTTTACAATTATCATTGATCACTTATATAGTGGTTCACAGCAAAGACTGGAGGCTTATAACGATCTCTGCTCCAACCTGTCTACACTTGCCACCTCTAAAATTCAGGAAGCTGCTGCAAACCTAGTTCAGTCGTATCCAGATGACCTAATGCCAGATGTGAATGAAACGGAATTGATTTATTTTCAAGTTTTCTGTCTACTTCAAAGTCACAAACAATGACATCCTGTGATGTGAAAACCTTTTTCAACACTGAGATAATTCTGAGAATATATTTATGTATGATGGTTTCAAACTGCACAGGTAAGAGATCCTTCTTAAAATTAAAACTGATAAAAAATGAGCTAAGGAGTCAAATGGGCCTAGAAAGCCTCAATAACATGCCCCGTGCAGACAGCATGTATATACACATGCAGGCAGCGCCTTAATCCCAGCACTGATCAGCGCTGGGATTAAAGCTCCTGCTGCTGCAATCTAGCAGGAGCAGGTCGGGTCCAGGCTGACAGACACAGCGGAGACCCTGAGGAGAAGTCAGGAGCGGTTTATTACCGCTTCTGCCTTCTCCTGTGCCGGCAGGAGAGCGGTACCTGTGCTCATGGCATGGTGGAGAGAGCAGGAAGCAGAGCCAGTTCCTCTCTTAGTCCCGGCGGTCACGTGATCTCTGGGGATGTCTGGGGCAGGAGCAGAGCTGTGGGGTCTATGAGGACCCTGATCAGCTTTTACTGTGTGTCATGCCCCAACAGGGGGCTGTTTTCCCCTGTAACTGGGGCTCATGAGGATGCCCCAGTTACAGTGGAAACAGTGAAAAAAAAAGTCAGTGTCCTACAGAGGTCTTTTGATTACCTCCTGGGAGACGTATTATGTGCCAAAAATAAATAAAAATATAAGTAAAAAATAAATAAATAGGGAACCCATTGCAAATAATAATTTTTTGATGTCATTTTCAATATTTAAGAAATTAAAAGCTATGATAAAAAAGCACTTAATAGAAATTAGCGGCTTTCCTCCAAATTAAGCCAAAAAAAAGGGAAAAAACAAAAGTAAAAGAAAAAATAATTATTTTGGTAGTCAAACAAATAAGAAAGGTATGGTCACTAAACCACTACGTGCACAAAATAACAAAAAGTTGCCTGGATATTCAGGCCTTTTGGCCCCAGACAAAAAATGAAAACGGTGCCAAAACAGCTATTTTTTGTTACCTTGCCTCACAAAAAGTGTAATATAGAGCAAATAAAAATCATATGTATCCTAAAATAGTACCAGCAAAACTGACCCCTTATCTCGTAGTTTTCAAAATGGGGTAATTTTTGGGGAGTTTCTACTCTAGGGGTGCATCAGGGGGTCTTGTGGCATGGCAGCTTAAAATTATCCCAGTGAAATCTGCCTTCCAAAAACCATATGGCGTTCCTTTTTCTTCTGCGCAATGCCGTGTGCCCGTACAGCAGTTTACAAACATATATGGGGTATTTCTGTAAACTACAGAATCAGGGCAATACATATTGAGTTTTGTTTGGCTGTTAACCCTTACTTTGTTAGTGAATAAAAATTGATTAAAATGGTAAATCGGCCAAAAAAGTGAAATTCTGAAATGTAATTTCCATTTTCCATTAATTCTTGTGGAACACATAAAGGGTTAACAAAGTTTGTAAAATCAGTTTTGAATACCTTGAGGGGTGTAGTTTCTTAAAGGGGTCATTTTTGGGTGGTTTCTATTATGTATGCCTCACAAAGTAACTTCAGACCTGAACTGGTCCTTAAAAAGTGGGTTTTGGAAATTTTCTGAACTATTTCAAGATTTGCTTCTAAACTTCTAAGCCTTCTAACGTCCCCAAAAATTAAATGGCATTCACGAGGCTTCCGGTTCCGACGCTGGTATGAGGAGACGCGCTTAGCAGAGCTCCGCTACCTTCCTGGACAACTTCACCCTCCGATCACCGCCTACGGGCTCAATTAAACACACAAAGTGTGGTAAGTGTCAGAAGACAGCATACCGTGTATGGAGTGGTACCGGCTATGTAGAGGGAAGAAGCTGGAGGACGGAGACGAGTCGCGGACGGAGCGGCTGCATAAAGAGGCCAAGATGGCGGCCGAGATTGAGGCCACGCCGCGTGCTGTTGAATTGAATCAGCCTCTGCTATCCTCACAGGAGGAATTGTTCCTGCATACCCCGTTACCAGCTGCGGATCTCAAGAGGCTGGCAATAGAGGTTGCGGCCCACCTGGCACCTGATCTCAAATCCACGCTAGCAGCGACGATTCAGGAATCCCTTACAGAGCTGCAGGAAGCCTACAACCAGCAGGGGTACCGCATAGACAAACTTGAACAGAAGACGTCCTGCGTGGAAGAAGATATGCAAGGCACGCAATCGCGGATGAAAACGCTGCTGCAGACGGTGAATGAGTTAAAAGATAAGGTTGATGACCTTGAAAACCGCTCCTGCCGCAGTAACCTCAGGTTAGTGGGTCTCCCAGAGGAAATACTGGGCTCAGAACTTATATGCGAGTCGGAACTCCCCAGAGCGCTGGGACTGTCGATTCCCCGCAAAGTGGGAAAGAGCGCACAGACTGGGGTCACTACAGAGCCCTCCTGGGGGATCCAAGGATGTATGTAATCGTCCGCAGAGGGGCAGACAGATCATAATGAAGTACCTTGATTTCTCTGACAAGGAGGACGTTATACGCGGCAAAAAATCATGCTCTTCAATGATTACTCGGCAGTGATCACAAAGAAAAGGAGAGGTTTTAGTGAAATATGCACGTCATTGTTCCAGAGGAAAATCCGTTTCCAATTACTGTATCCGGCAGTTTTAAAAGTGAAGTGCGCAGACGGAGTCTATAGGAACTTTAATAATGCCTCGGATGCTACAGCTTTTTTTTCACAAGGCCCATATATCCCCGAACCCGAGGATCCGGCGGAAAAGGGGAGAAAAGTCCACAATTTGGTTCGCAAGGGACTTCCCGTGACAAGTCGCAACGGAAGGAAGAGGTCCTGCATTTTTCATCTAGCAACCAGGCGAAGCAGTGAAAGTGAGGGATGTTATGCATCATACATGAACGCCTCCATAAAGGGGGGAGAAAGAAATTAATGAGGGGGCTGATTGATCTGGTAGTTTTAATCCTCCGATGTAAGCTAACCAGGGGGAAGTTTGTGGGAATGTAATATGGTACCAGAAGAAAGTGAAGCCCAGGATGTGATGTTTTGTTCACTTGCCTTCACAGGCTACTCAGGGATGTTTTTTTATGTTCTTTTTTCATGTTTTAGTTATGTTAGAATTGTCCTGCCAATCTTTAAGGTTCATACATGTGACAGCGGGGGGAAGAACCTACTAAAAGTGTGGGGTAATGATTAAGATTATAACTTGGAATGTCAAGGGCCTGCGCTCCCCGCAGAAACGCATAATGGTGCTGCGCCATCTGAAGCGCTTGGGGGCAGATATTGCATTTCTGCAGGAAACGCATCTCCTAGAGGTGGATTTTATGAGAATGTCAATGCTATGGGTAGGAAAGGTCTACGGGTCTTCAGCAGTACAGGGCAAGGCGGGTGTAATCACTCTGGTACATAAGAATTTAGTGCATAGGATCCAAGGGTATGCTGCAGATGATGAAGGCAGGGTGTTGGTACTCACAATGAAAGATGGGAGCAGGAATCTCAACATGTATAATATATATGCACCCAACGTAATACAAGGTCATTTTTTGCCTCCCTGAGAGACAAGATATTGGCGGATCCTGTGGATAACATACTGGTGGGAGGGGACTTTAATGCCACAATGGTGGAAAGCGAGGACCGTAAACAGTCAGATCTGGTGAGGAAAAAAGTCCATGGGAGAAGTGGGGTTTTGTCTTCTCTCACAGAGGACATTGCTGTGGTGGACACCTGGCGGATATCACATCCGGATGAACGAGATTTCACCCACTTTTCCCATGCACAAAATTCATGGTCTTGCATAGACTACTAGTTTGCTAAACCAGAACTTCTTTCCAGAGTTAGTGAGGTAGTTATTGAAAATTTAGTGATCTCAGACCATTCGCCAGTGGTTTTGACATTGGCGGATATGGAACCGAGAGGGTCAGAATATATCTGGAAATCCCCGTCTTTCCTAGCTGAGGATGAGACCTTTGTAGAATTACTACGGGGCTGGTGGCTGGAATACACCACTCTCAACCAGGAGCATGAATCTGACCCTCTACTTTTTTGGGAAGCAGGCAAGTCCGTTCTAAGAGGCAGATTGATACAGTCATGTGAAAAAATTAGGACACCCTTTGAAAGCATGTGGTTTTTTGTAACATTTTTAATAAAAGGTTATTTCATCTCCGTTTCAACAATACAGAGAGATTAAAGTAATCCAACTAAAGAAAGAAAACTGAAGAAAAGTCTTTTCAAGATCTTCTGTAAATGTCATTCTACAAAAATGCCTATTCTAACTGAGGAAAAAGATAGGACACCCTCACATGTATTCCCTCTTAAATTGGCTCAGATCTCACACAGGTATATCACACCAGGTGCACATAATTAGTAGATCGTTACTCTGCATGTTGAATGAGGCTTGCCCTATTTAAACCTCAGACATTTAGTTTGGTGTGCTCCTGACTGTTGAAGTGAGAGTGAGCACCATGGTGAGAGCAAAAGAGCTGTCAGAGGACTTCAGAAAAAAGATTGTAGCAGCCTATGAGTCTGGGAAGGGATTTAAAAAGATCTCAAAAGATTTTAAAATCAGCCATTCCACTGTCCGGAAGATAGTCTACAAGTGGAGGGCTTTCAAAACAACTGCCAACATGCCCAGGACTGGTCGCCCCAGCAAGTTCACCCCAAGAGCAGACCGCAAGATGCTAAAAGAGGTCTCCAAAAACCCTAAAGTGTCATCTCGAGAACTACAGCAGGCTCTGGCTACTGTTGATGTAGAAGTACATGCCTCTACAATCAGAAAGAGACTGTACAAGTTTAACTTGCATGGGAGGTGTGCAAGGAGGAAACCTTTGCTTTCCAAGAGAAACATCGAGGCCAGACTGACATTTGCCAGAGATAAAGTTGACAAAGACCAGGACTTCTGGAATAATGTTCTTTGGACAGATGAGTCCAAAATTGAATTATTTGGACACAACAGCAGAGGACATGTTTGGCGTAAACCAAACACAGCATTCCAAGAAAAGAACCTCATACCAACTGTGAAGCATGGAGGTGGAAGTGTCATGGTTTGGGGCTGCTTTGCTGCAGCAGGACCTGGTCAGCTCACCATCATAGAATCCACGATGAATTCTACTGTGTATCAGAAGGTGCTTGAAGAACATGTGAGACCATCAGTTAGAAAATTAAAGCTGAAGCGGAACTGGACCATGCAACATGACAATGACCCAAAACATACTAGTAAATCAACCAAAGATTGGCTGAAAAAGAAGAAATGGAGAGTCCTGGAATGGCCAAGTCAAAGTCCAGATTTGAATCCCATTGAGATGCTGTGGGGTGACTTGAAAAGGGCTGTACGTGCAAGAAACCCCTCAAACATCTCACAGCTGAAAAAGTTCTGCATTGAGGAGTGGGGTAAAATTTCCTCAGACCGATGTCGAAGACTGGTAGATGGCTACAAGAACCGTCTCACTGCAGTTATTTCAGCCAAAGGAGGTAACACTCGCTATTAGGGGCAAGGGTGTCCTATCTTTTTCCTCAGTTAGAATAGGCATTTTTGTAGAATGACATTTACAGAAGATCTTGAAAAGACTTTTCTTCAGTTTTCTTTGTTTAGTTGGATTACTTTAATCTCTCTGTATTGTTGAAACGGAGATGAAATAACCTTTTATTAAAAATGTTACAAAAAACCACATGCTTTCAAAGGGTGTCCTAATTTTTTCACATGACTGTAGCAATATATATCAGGTCTCAAGAGAGCTACGAAGGCACAATTCATTAAGTGTAGTCAAGAAGTCCAGAGTAGCTATAGGGCTTTTGTGCAATCTCCAACGTCAGAGAACAAACACAAATGGATTGCAGCTAGGGGGGATTTTGAGCTCTGGGCAACGAGAAAGGAGAGTTTTCATAAAGCTAAGTGGGAATTGGAGCTGCACAAGTTTGGCCAATTTGACTAAGGGACATAGACAAATAACCCCAATTACCCATTTACGGGACTCTGTAGGAAATTTGAGGTCCCAACCCCCCGACATCTTGAAAATCTTTAGAAGTTACTACTCTGACCTGTATAGTAGTCCACCTGATAATGTAGTGATAGACCCCAGTTTTTTAGATGGCTTAAATCTCCCAATGGTCACACAGGAGGATCTGGACCAGCTTAATATGCCCATCACGGAAGAGGAAATTCTGAATACGATATCACAATTACCTGGGAATAAGGCACCGGGACCCGACGGTTATTCGGGTGACTTCTATAAAGCCTATCCGCTCAAATGAACATGGCACATATACGCATGCTCCCTAAGGAGGGTAAGCCAGCAGAGGACCCCGCGTCGTACAGACCGATATCTCTCATTAATCAGGATGTTAAAATCTTATCGAAGCTTATAGCCAACAGATTAGCACGCATTCTCCCGAGTCTGATCAGCCCACTACAGGTTGGTTTCATAAGAAATCGATCAGCGGTCACCAACATACGTCGAGTCTTGGCGGTCTTAGACGAGGTGGGTCGGAGAAAGGGAGATGGATCGACACCCTCCATAGTCACCCTGGACGCTGAGAAAGCTTTTGATAAAATACACTGGGAGTGGCTATGGAGGGTGTTGGACAAATTTGGGGTAAGGGCCTCTTTCAGGGAGTACCTTTCTCAGCTATACACAACTCCTATGGCCAGGATAGGCATGCAGGGCTTTCTTTCTGACCCTTTTAGCTTACATAGGGGAACCAGGCAAAGTTGTCCCTTATCCCCTTTGCTGTTCGACCTGGCTGTGGAGCCACAGGTTCGTCTTCTAAACTCGGGTGGGATTTTTGAGGGTATTAGAATAGGGAATTCTGAACTGAAAGCTATTTTTTTTGCGGATGACATACTCTTATTTATGGAAAACCCCATCTCAGATCTACAGGCGGTATTGAACAGAATAGCAGAATTTGGTCAGTTTCTAGGTTTTAAGATAAATACATCCAAGTGTGCTCTTTTACAACTGGGGAGGGGGGGGGACAAGATTGAACTCGAGGAGTGATATAGGTGGGATACCGGTAGCTAAAGGCCACATTACATACTTAGGAATCAAGATAGGTCCCAGAGCAGAATCCTTGTATGGTCTTAACTATACCCCTCTACTAAACAAGGTGACTTGTGAGTTGCGTAAGTGGCAGAATCTACCCCTACCTCTACTAGGCAGAATTCATTTAGTCAAAATGATCAGCTTCTCCAGACTTCTTTATCCTCTCCAAACATTGCCCTTGCTGATTAAACATGTGGACGTCAGCAGACTTCATGGTGAGGTGACATGTTTTGTCTGGAAGGGAAAGACACCAAGAATAAGTCTGAGGAAGCTGATGGCCCTTAAAATTAAAGGGGGGATGAATATGCCTGACGTTAGAATATATAATCATGCGTGTCTTCTCAGACACATTATTGACTGGCTATGTCACACAAGTTTTCACTCTGACTATGCTTTAGAGAAGGAACTTTGCACACCTTGGGATCCTTGCACCCTGTTACACACAGCCTTGAGAGCCCTCCCCATGCACTTGCGGAATTCGACTATTTTCCGTCACACTTGGGCTGCGTGGCGAATTATTAAGAAGAATCTGGGACTCTGTCAGAGGGTTTCGAAATTTTTGCCTCTGTGGGGACATCCAGAATTCGAGCAGGGAAGGAGTAATGCCTTGTTTAAGGAATGGAAACAGAAGGGAATACTAACGGCCCAGCAGTTGTTGCATAAGACCGAGAATAGATGGCTATCATGTCAGGATGTCAGGAAGTTAGTCCTTTTCAAACTATTCAATATACCAAGTCAGTAAATTCCTGACCGATAGGTTGAGAGATGTCTCTAAGGAAATAACGAAAAATGAATTTGACAAGATCGTATTGAAGGGTACAGGCCCACAATCCATATCCCTCTTATACTCCCAGTTACGGGAGACTTTGGGGGACGGTCTGCCACACCTGGCTTTTCGCCCATGGGCCCGTATCTTAGAGGACGATGAGGCAGGGGAGAAGATCCTGAAAGGATGGTGGGCTTTGAGAAACTCAGTCATAAATGAAACTTGGAGGGACACACATTTCAGGATAATGCATAAAGCCATCTATGCTTTCAATCTCCCGGCAGCTCCCAATAGGTCGGACAGGATCACTAGTTGCCCAAAATGTAAGGTAATGCACACCGACCTATTCCATGGTTTATGGTCCTGCCCTCAAATACAAAGCCTATGGATTCAGGTAGCCCAGATATCAAAGGATAGTTGGAATCTGACGATCCCGTTGAGCCCTGTGATCTTCTTATTTCATTACTGGGAGGAACTGAAGGATGGGGTCCCTATGGAACGTAGACTGCCGACCCTCTTCCATGCACTCTGTATGGTAGCCAAAAGGAGCATATTACAACACTGGCTTCAGCCTTCAGTCCCCTCTAGGGATGACATTTTAGCCTGTCTCAAAGAGTTACTGACCTTGGAGCGAGGGGATGTAATAAAACATAAGGAAGGGAAGGGAGGCAAATTTCTCAAGAAATGGAGAGGCTTTCTGACACAGTTCTTCTCCGATTCCGAAATTGAGAATATCATGAAACCTTTTACACTAACGAAGTGGTACCTAGAGGAGCAGTTGAAAGGGACGCTAGGTCGCTTGGCACATTGACATGTTTATTATGACCGTTCGAGACGTTACTCGTATGTCGACATAATACCTTTAGCCCATGTCTGTCAAGAGGTATGGTAAATGTTCTGGCAGGACGAAAGTTAGTTTTGGTTTAGGGTTGGGAGGAGGGGGGGTTAGGTTTTCTCAGATCTGGGTGGGGGGAAGGACACTTAAATGAAGGGTTTTGAGAATAATTGACTTTGAGGGTCAAATTGTTTTGAATCTTTACTGTCTAACTAGACATCAATGTATGTTTTATGAAAATGACTTGTAACCAACATATATTGCTTTGAATTGTACTTTATGTATGTCTTTCCTCTGGAAAATAAAAAAATATAAAAATATGGCATTCACAAAATAATCCAAACATGAAGTAGACATATGGGGAATGTAAAGTAATAAATATTTTTAGAGTTATTACTATTTATTATAAAAGCTCAGAAATTAAAATTTGGAAAATTTGGTAAATGTGGTATTTTTTTATAAATAAAATTGAATTTTTTTAACTTAATTTTACCACTGTCATGAAGTACAATATGTGACGAGAAAACAATCTCAGAATGGCCTGGATAAGTAAAAGCGTTTTAAAGTTATTACCACATAAAGTGACACATGTCAGATTTGCTAAAAACGACCTGGTCCTTAAGGTGAAAAATGTCTGGGTCCTTAAGGGGTTAATATAATTATCTGCTTATTGTGTGTTACCTTTATGGTGTTTCTACCTCATTTCTTGTTATTGTAATATGGTGGTGCCATTATTTTCTGCCTGGTGTATGGTGTATGGATGGGTGCCTCACATGGCAACCCATCTGTGTGCTTAGCATGTTTTTAAATGATTTTATGCTTCTGGTACATGGTTTGTTTTTGGTTTTTTTTATTTTATGTACTGACATATTCTGCAGCGCTTTACAGACATTAGCATCCCCAATGGGGCTCACAATCTAAGGTCCATATCAGTATGTTTTTGGAGTGTGGGAGAAAACCATGGGGAGAACATGTAAACTCAATGCAGATGTTGTCCTTGGTCTAATTCAAACCCAGGACCCCAGCGCTGCAAGGCAACCATTGAGCCACCGTCCTGCCCATCTTGGCTCCCACTTCCATCGAATATTAATCAGTTCTCATTCAACTTTAAAATTTAAGGAACTCCAGCTAGTATTCTATGCAGTGAAAGATTTTTACCCCAGATTGTCTGGAAAAACCTCATGATCTATGCAGACAACAGTCTTATACTTAAAAGAGTTTTGTAACGATTGAAGTAATTTTTAATCAGACATAAAGTTAAAGTTTGTTTCTAACAAAGCTAGAACCAGTCCTATGCCTTATCTGAATCCAGAGAGCTCCCCATCCATTGCTTCAGTTGCTCTACTAGATTTTTTGCAAGCTGGCAGCCTTTCTCTGAGGGAGTGCTCTTAATGCTTCAGCTCACTCCTTGCATATTGTTCGGTTTTTCACCCTCAAGTTTCAAATCTACAGTTGACATCATTTAAAAATGTTCATTTTTAAACAATGGGGACTGTTTCACTCATTTATCTACCCTTTCCTGGTTAGCAGAAAACAGGTCACTTCCAACATTCACCTAAAAACTTGGAGAACCATCCTCAAGTTTTCCGGGATAACCTAGATCCCTTAGGGGAAACCGACATTTCCCTCATTCTCAACTTCCTGCCGGTGGGTTTACATAAAATTCTTTGGCCAAATACCCTTAGAGTTCAGATTTCTGTCCTCTGTCCCTTTTTTGACTGCAGCCAGGCCTTGTTGATGAAAATCCCAGAAAGGAATCTATTCTCTAGATGTTTGAATATCCTTATTCACTATTTGGATTGTACTACAGATTGGAGGCAGGCTGAAACGATATTAGAAGGTGGATTAAACAAGCTGTTTAGCCTGCACTAAGGATCAGTCTTCACCGTCTTTTTTGTGGGGCCCCCTACTCAGGGGTGTATACACATTTTGAGTGTAGAGGGCTGGTGCCTCTTTGGACCAAATCTGTAGGCCCTTACATAGTTAATATAATAATAATAATAATAATAATAATAAAAAAATTAGAGCCCTGCTCACAAGAGCTTACAATCTATGAAGACATGAGGAGATAGGGGTGACACATAAGGTAACAAGTGCTTGCCTAGGCGAGAGTAGCCACACAGGCAAGCAGTTGCTAAAGTACATCAAGCAGCAAACATCCTGCTGGGTTTCACTCTGCCAACTCCAACTGGACAAGGTTATCAACCTTATCGTGTTCTGAAGTGGGGGGAATTAAACATGCTCCCTGCATGGTGCAGATCATCAAATTAGTTGTGCAATGATTTTTAAATAAGTACACTGGCTTGCACAGGAGACTGTCCAAGCATTTCAGCTATTCTTACGTGGTGAGGAATGCTCTCCTGGACTTGCAGAGACAGAATGGCCTGCTGCTACTCTGCTCGCTAGGATTCAACATTGCACATGCTGGAGCAGAAGTAAACCATGAATGAATTTGTCATGCACCAGACTGCCTTAGCAGTAGAGAGCATGTGTTATTTCAAGGTCAGGCAGTGGCAACTCACCCAAGACGCCTATCTGGTGCTGAAGCCCTTTGTACAGGCCCAAAGTTTGTCAGCAGGGACAAATGCAGCATGAACAATGTCAGCATCTATTTATCTTAGAAGAAGAACAGCTACAGGTCTCTCTGTTTTTCTCTATGTATTTTGTTTTGCAGGATCTCACCTCTCCTCAGGTGACGCTCGTTATCAGTTATGAGGCTCTATTTAGATTCGCCTCACACTGCTGACTGTCATGGGGCGCCAAAGGCGCACTCGGTCTCCCATCAGCCGCAGACCTGCTGCTTAGCTTCGGGAGCGAGGATCTGTGTTTGGCCTCGTTCCCAGGGCGGCTTTGCTAGCTGGGAGGCTCCCTGCTCCTAGGTCTGCCTTGAGCGCCGAGCTGATCACTCGGTGCTTGCCTTGTCTGTCTGTCGGTCATGTAACGTGGCCAGCGTCACATGACCGACAGACAGACAAGTCGAGCACCGAGTGATCAGCTCGGCGCTCAAGGCAGACCTAGGAGCAGACCCCTCAGACCCCACTATAAATACAGGTAGCCTGCTGGCCAATGGTTGCCTGTTAATTCTAGGTTCCTGGCCATTTGTTGGACTAATGAATACTCGCCTGATCCTGTTCCCTGACGGTCCTTTGCCTGCTCCTCCTGTACTGTGCATCCCTCCTGGTATTGTGACCTTGGCTCCCACCTGACTACTCTTTGCGGACTCCTCTGGTACTTCTCTACTCTCTTGGTATTTGACCCCGGCTTCTCCTGACCATTCTTTGTTTAACCCTTTATACTGCGTAGCTCTCTTGGTTCTGACCTGGTCCATTCACGTTCCGTATTTTGTCTGTCTTCCCTGCACATATCCTAAGTAAGGGACTGTCATCCAGTTGTCCCCTATCATCAAGAATCATGAGGCAAGTAGGCAGGACCAGGGGTGAGGGTGGAGCGCAGTGGTCACTATCCTTCCCCCTGTGTGTGTGTGGACGTGACCATTACAGATTAACAGGCCCAATAACTACTGTATCATGAATTCTCTTGTGACCCTGACTGACCATGTCTCTAACCTGACACAGATGGTGCAGGAGCTAGGAGAGAAACTCTGTTCTTTTGAGTTAGGGAAAGGTTCTTCCACTCCACAGCCCTCCAGTCCACATTTTGAGCCCCAGATCAAGCTCCCAGAACCCTTTTCTGGAGACCGGAAGAGGTTTCTGTCCTTTAAGGAGAGTTGCAAACTCTACCTCTGTTTGCGCCCCGTGTCCTCTGGTCCCGATAGCCAATGCGTGGGTATTATCATTTCTCTACTACAGGGTGATCCCCAGGACTGGCCATTCTCGTTACCTCCTGGGGCCAGTTGTCTAACTTCTGTGGAGTTTTTTTTTTTTTCAGGCCCTGGGTACCCTCTATGATGAACCAGACAGGGCCCTGGTAGCCGAGACGGCTCTTAGGGCACTGGTTCAGGGCCATCTCCCTGCGGAGGAGTATTGCACCCAATTCAGATGACGGTGTGTCCCCTCAGGATGGAATGAACCAGCCCTGAAGAGTCAGTTTAGGTCTGGTCTGTCTGATAATTTAAAAGATCTATCAGTCAGTTATCAAATTCCAGAGACCTTAGAGGAGATGATGACCCTAGTTGTCCGACTTGACCGACGAGTTAGAGAGAGACGACAAGAACGGCAGTTCTGTTCTCAGATGGTGGTCCAGCCAGAGGCATTTTCCAAGGACAACACTGAGGTCTCCACCGAGGAACCCATGCAGGTTGGCATGACCCGGGGTAATCTTCGTCGCAGACGCGGAGAGTGCTTCTACTGTGGAGATCCTGGCCATTGGATCAACAAGTATCCTAAGAGGGTCCTCTCTGACAAGTCTCATAAGGCAAGACAACCTAAAGACCAGGTACACCCTGATTTTTCTAAATGTAAGCTTTTGGCACCCATAACAATTTCTCTGGGGGTTAATAAGTGGCCGGGTAAGGCCTTTATTGATTCTGGTTCAGCGGCCAGCTTTATTGACTTTGAATATGCTAGTAAATTGGGTATTCCAATGTTTGCTTTACCTACACCTATACATGTCATGGCTATTGATGCTACTCCCCTGATTGGTGGTACGGTGAGGTCATGTACCTCTGAAATTTCTCTAACCGTGGGTGTGTGCCACTCTGAGAGATGTTCTCTTTTATTCCTGGAGAACCTACCGGTTGAGGTGGTACTAGGGTTGCCTTGGCTCCGTTTACATAACCCCACAATAGATTGGTACAAAGGAGAGTTGGTGAAATGGGGACCTAAGTGTAACTCCTGCTTATCTGTGGTCCAGGCTGGGTTTTTCAGTAAGGTCTAATACATTACCCTAAGTTATTAAGGAATATTGTGATGTATTCTCATCCCCTACTCCAGAGGTTCTACCCCTCCATAGACCTTATGATTGCGCCATAGAGCTAGTAGAGGGTGCCAAATTTCGTAAAGGGCGAATTTATAATCTTTCTAACCCCGAACACAAGGCTATGGAAGATTTTATTAAGGAGAGCCTTGCTAAAGGGCATATTAGACCTTCAGTCTCTCCTATGGGAGCAGGGTTTTTCTTTGTTAAGAAGAAGGATGGTGGTCTTAGGCCTTGTAGTGATTACCGGAGATTAAATAAAATCACTGTCCAAAATAGATACTCTCTCCCATTGATTCCGGATTTATTTAACCAGGTTCTGTGGGCACCCTGGTTTTCCAAGATCTGAAAGGGGCACTCAATCTAATCCGAATCAAGGAGGGAGACGAATGGAAGACAGCGTTCAATACTCCGATAGGACACTTTGAATATCAGGTGATGCCTTTTGGATTCAGCAATGCCCCAGCTGTGTTCCAAAACTTAATGAACGATTTTCTTAGGGAGTTCTTAGGTAAATTTATTATTGTCTATCTTGATTGTCTATCTTGACGACATTTTGATATTCTCTCTTGATTTTGAATCTCATGTGTCTCATGTCAAACAAGTATTAGAGGTGTTGAGGGAGAATCAGTTATCCGCTAAGCAAGAGAAATGTGTCTTTGGTGTGCAGGAGATACTGTTTCTAGGGCATGTTCTGACTCCTCATGCCTTTAAGATGGATCCTGGTAAGGTTTTGGCAAGTAAGGAATGGGTAAGGCCTTCATCCTTAAAGGACTTACAACGGTTTTTGGGTTTTGCTAATCACTATCGTAAATTTATCATGAATTTTTCTGTAATTGCTAAACCATTGACCAACCTCACTAAGAAAGGGGCGGATTTGGGGAATTGGTCTACCAAGGCCATTTCTTCATTTGAAACATTAAAAAAGGCATTTAGTAGCGCTCCCATTCTGATCCAGTAGCTCTCTTGGTTCTTCGCTGCACATATCCTAAGTAAGGGACTGTCGTCCAGTTGTCCCCTGTCATCAGGACTCGTGAGGTAAGTAGGCAGGGCCAGGGATGAGGGTGGAGCACAGTGGTCACTATCCTTCCTCCTGTGTGTGTGTGGACGTGACCGTTACACTGATCATGCGGTTGATAGTTTCTACTCGGAGTTGCTAGTGCTGGTTTGTCTTGGGTCTCCTGCTTCTCAAATACATCTCTAAGCTAAGTACTTGTTGCCTTCGCTGTTTCTTATTATCTGGTGTGTGTTGTTTCTAGGCCTCAGGGAGATGCATGTTCCTTCATTCTGGAAGGAACCAGCTGTCTCATCCCCTGCTACCTATCCTAGGGTTTGTCAGTTTTAGCAGGGCTTTAGGTATCCAGTGTATGAGTATTTCCACCATCAGGATCTGCTCATACTGGCAGGAGTTAGAGAAAGGCCTAGGGATTAGGGATGAGCGAACCTGAACTATATAGTTCGGGTTCGTACCGAATTTTGGGGTGTCCGTGACACGGACCCGAACCCGAACATTTTCGTAAAAGTCTGGGTTCGGATTCGGTGTTCGTCGCTTTCTTGGCGCTTTTTGAAAGGCTGCAAAGCAGCCAATCAACAAGCGTCATACTACTTGCCCCAAGAGGCCGTCACAGCCATGCCTACTATTGGCATGGCTGTGATTGGCCTTGCAGCATGTGACCCAGCCTCTATTTAAGCTGGAGTCACGTAGCGCCGCACGTCACTCTGCTCTGATCAGTGTAGGGAGAGGTTGCAGCTGCGACGTTAGGGCGAGATTAGGCAGTGATTAACTCCTCCAAATGACTTCATTCAGTGATGGATCTGCAGCTGTGGATCATTGAACTGCTGCTATTCAATTGCTCACTGTTTTTAGGCTGCCCAGAGCGTTTTTCATTCACTTTTTTCTGGGGTGATCGGCGGCCATTTCGTGTCTTGTGGTGCGCCAGCACAAGCTGCCACCAAGTACATTTAACCCTCAATAGTGTGGTTATTTTTTGGCTATATTCTACATCAGGGTCAAGCTGTCACACCAAGTGTATTTAGCCATCAATAGTGTGGTTATTTTTTGGCCATATACTACATCAGGGGAAAGCTGAGCCTGTCACCAAGTGCATTTAACCCCCAATAGTGTGGTTGTTTTTTGGCTATATCCTACATCGGTCAAGCTGTCACACCAGGTGCATTTAACCATCAATAGTGTGGTTATTTTTTGGCCATATACTACATCAGGGGCAAGCTAAGCCTGTCACCAAGTGCATTTAACCCTCAATAGTGTGGTTGTTTTTTGGCTATATCCTACATCAGGGTCAAGCTGTCACACCAAGTGCATTTAACCATCAATAGTGTGGTTATTTTTTGGCCATATACTACATCAGGGGCAAGCTGAGCCTGTCACCAAGTGCATTTAACCCTCAATAGTGTGGTTGTGTTTTGGCTATATCTTACATCAGGGTCAAGCTGTCACACCAAGTGCATTTAACCATCAATAGTGTGGTAATTTTTTGGCCATATACTACATCAGGGGCAAGCTGAGCCTGTCACCAAGTGCATTTAACCCTCAATAGTGTGGTTGCTTTTTGGCTATATCCTACATCAGGGTCAAGCTGTCACACCAAGTGCATTTAACCATCAATAGTGTGGTTATTTTTTGGCCATATACTACATCAGGGGTAAGCTGAGCCTGTCACCAAATGCATTTAACCCTCAATAGTGTGGTTGTTTTTTGGCTATATCCTACATCAGGGTCAAGCTGCCACACCAAGTGCATTTAACCATCAATAGTGTGGTAATTTTTTGGCCATATACTACATCAGGGGTAAGCTGAGCCTGTCACCAAATGCATTTAACCCTCAATAGTGTGGTTGTTTTTTGGCTATATCCTACATCAGGGTCAAGCTGTCACACCAAGTGCATTTAACCATCAATAGTGTGGTTATTTTTTGGCTATATCCTACATCAGGGGCTTGGCTGTGCTTGCTGTTTTATTGAGGGGTGAAATACAATTGCCAAAATAGCAGTACCCTAAATCTGGGTTTTCAGCTGTGGCCAGCCAATTGTAATACTGTCTGCTGTCTGGCAAAGGATATATTTTTGTTCAGGGTTGAAATACAATTCCCAACTTAGCAATTTCCTAAATAAGTGGTTTCTGCTGTATCAGGGCTACTTTAAATCTATTCATTAAAAGGGTATATAAGATTCAAGGTGCAGATAGGGTCATTCTCAATAACTTCACACACACGCTACTGTGCATATCCAAGTCTAATTCTGTCCGTAAACGTATACCTGTCACCCAGGGCCTAAATAATAGGCCTCAAATTTATAGTCAGCTAAATCTGTGGTTATTACTGTGGCTGGGCAAGTTATTTAGTGTCCGTCAAAGCACAGTTTTTGTTCTGGGTTGAAATACAATTCCCAATTTAGCAATTCTCTAAATTAGTGGTTTCTGCTGTATCAGGCCTACTTTAAATCTATCCCTAAAAGGGTATATTAGATTCAAGGTGCTGATAGGGTCCTTCTCAATAACTTCACACACACGCTACTGTGCATATCCAAGTCTAATTCTGTCTGTAAACGTATACCTGTCACCCAGCGCCTAAATAATAGGCCTCAAATTTATAGTCAGCTAAATCTGTGGTTATTGCTGTAGCTGGTCAAGTTATTTTGTGTCCGTCAAAGCACAGTTTTTGTTCTGGGTTGAAATACAATTCCCAACTTAGCAATTCTCTAAATTAGTGGTTTCTGCTGTATCAGGCCTACTTTAAATCTATCCCTAAAAGGGTATATTAGATTCAAGGTGCTGTGGGGATGTGCTCGTGGTAGGCTACGGTAGCGGCGGCAGTATTGAGGCAATCATAGACAGTCTTTGTGATACACTGTGACTTTATTCACACCAACGGCATAACAGGCAATGTGCAGACCACACAGGTGCATATCCACATAGTGCATAGAACAAAAGTCCTTCCATAGAAAATAAACAGCAGGTTTGAGTCACCTTGTTTTGGACAGACCACAGCAGTTCTGCAGGCTTGTAAGCTACCTGCCTTTGTCTCCCTCAGGCCAGAGCCCCTTTGGCTTGTAGCACCACAGGTCCCAGGGCTATCCTTCAATGTGTGCTGCGCCCAGACTCTCCTTCACCAGCACTCACTCTGTCTGTGGAAATCTCCAGCCCAGCAAGACACACCCCACCCCCATCATCAGCAGGCTGGGTTCTTAAAGGCCCAGCTCCACCAAAAACCTGGGCTGGCCGTGGGGAACAGGCACCCCCCCACTCTTTACCTGTTCCCAGTAAGAACCAGCCCGGACACGCTGCGCCAGCAGCATTCGCCGCTGTAACCGCAATGATCTGGTTCTTACTCCACCGAGGCCAGGACCTCTGGTGGCACGTATCGTCCGTCCATTATTATTCCGGGGACTCTCCTACATATCCCCCCCCTTTGTTCACCCCTGAGGGCTTGAACATACTGTTCAAGCCTGAGGGGGTTAACACATGCACAGCAGTGTACCCGGGACAGGGCATCTGCGTTCCCCTGTAAGCGACCAGCCCTGTGCTCAACAGTGAACTTAAAGTTCTGGAGGGACAAGAACCACCTGGTAACCCGAGCGCTCCCCTCCTTAGCCCGACTCATCCACTGGAGAGGGGAGTGGTCGGTCACCAGACGGAACCTTCTCCCCAGAAGGTAATATCTGAGAGACTCGAGTGCCCACTTGATGGCGAGGCACTCTCTCTCCACAATGCTATACCGGGTTTCTGCTGGGGTAAGCTTGCGGCTTAGAAAAACCACGGGGTGCTCTTCCCCATTGAGCTCCTGGGAAAGCACAGCCCCTAGTCCTACTCCCGAGGCATCTGTTTGAACTACAAACTCCCGCTTGAAGTCGGGTGTCACCAGAACTGGGGACTCACATAGGGCCGACTTCAAACGGGAGAACGCCTCCTCCTCCTTCTCCCCCCAGCGAACCATCACCGACTTTCTACCCTTCAAGAGGCCGGTTAACGGGGCTGCCAAGGTGGCAAAATGGGGAATGAACCTCATGTAGTACCCAATCAGGCCCAAAAATGACCGTACTTGCTTGGACGTACGAGGCCTGGGCCAATTCCGGATTGCTTCAACTTTATTTACTTGGGGCCTAATGACTCCGCGTCCAATCACATACCCCAAATAGCGAGCTTCCTCTAGTCCCACCGAGCATTTTTTTGGGTTGGCAGTTAACCCCGCCTTCCTTAGAGAATCTATCACTGCCTGAAGTTTTGACAAATGACCCTCCCAGTCTGGGCTAAACACGACTATATCATCCAGATACGCGGAGGTATACTGGTGATGGGGCTTGAGGACGACATCCATCAGACGCTGGAACGTAGCCGGAGCGCCATGCAACCCAAAAGGCAACACCCTATACTGAAAAAGCCCCTCCGGGGTGACAAAGGCCGTCTTCTCCTTTGCCGCCTCCGTCAGAGGTACCTGCCAGTAGCCCTTCGTGAGATCTAGGATCGAAAAATACCGGGCTTTTCCCAGCCGCTCTATCAACTCGTCTACCCGAGGCATGGGATAGGCGTCAAATTTTGATACCTCATTCAATTTCCTAAAATCATTACAGAACCGTAATGAACCATCCGGTTTGGGAATAAGGACAATCGGGCTAGCCCACTCGCTCTTTGACTCTTCTATGACCCCTAGACGTAGCATCGATCTTACCTCCTGCGAAATGGCCTGTCGCCGAGCCTCCGGTACTCGGTATGGTCTTAGGCGGACTTTCACCCGGGGCTCGGTGACAATGTCATGCTCGATCAAGGTGGTACGTCCAGGAAGGTCAGAGAATACGTCCCTATTCCGACTAACAAATTCTTTCACCTCTTGTGCTTGTTTGGTCGACAGTCCGTCCCCTATCGTCACCCCAGCGGCGTTCTCCGGAACACCTGGTGACCCCGGGTCACTCCCTGACGTCCCGACAGAGGGCGGGCTGTCTGCAAACAAATTCTCTCTGTCTCTCCAAGGTTTTAGTAGATTCACATGATATACCTGTTCGGGCTTCCGCCTCCCTGGCTGGTATATCCTGTAATCAACTGGGCCCACCTTCTCCTTAACTTCATAGGGTCCTTGCCACCGGGCCAAGAATTTACTCTCGACCGTGGGCACGAGTACAAGAACTCGGTCCCCCGGGTGAAATGTCCTTACCCGGGCGGTTCGGTTATATACCCGACTCTGGGCCAGTTGTGCCGCTTCCATGTGCTCACGGACGATCGGCAACACGACCCCTATTCGGTCCTGCATTTTTCCTATGTGCTCTATCACACTTTTATGAGGCGTAGGCTGTTGCTCCCATGCTTCCTTAGCGATATCCAGTAGCCCACGGGGATGTCGCCCATATAACAACTCAAAGGGCGAGAACCCCGTGGACGCCTGGGGCACCTCCCGTACCGCAAACAAAACATAGGGCAACAGTAAGTCCCAATCCCTCCCGTCCTTAGCCACGACTCTTTTTAGCATGGACTTCAGGGTCTTATTAAACCGTTCTACTAACCCATCGGTTTGGGGATGGTAGACTGACGTGTGCAGGTGTTTAATATTTAATAGCTTACACAATTCCTTTGTTATTTTGGACATAAAGGGTGTCCCCTGGTCCGTCAGAATCTCCTTTGGTATCCCCACCCGGGCAAACATACTCATGAGCTCTTTAGCTATTACCTTGGCCAACGTATGGCGCAATGGGACCGCCTCCGGATAGCGAGTGGCATAGTCTAACACTACCAGGATGTGTTGGTGACCTCGGGCTGACTTAATAATGGGGCCTACCAGATACATGGCGATCCTTTCGAAGGGCACCTCTATAATGGGCATAGGTACCAGTGGACTGCGATAGTGAGGTTGGGGGCTAGTCAGCTGACACACTGGACAGGACTGACAGAACCTCCGGACTTCCTCATATATCCCAGGCCAATAGAACCGTTGTAGAATTTGCTCCAGCGTTTTCTTAACCCCCAGATGACCACCCAACACATGTGCATGCGCTAAATCCAAGACCATTCGCCGGTAAGGCTGGGGCACCACCAGTTGTTCCACCACCTCCTGCCTCACCTTGTCTATCCTATATAACAGGTCCTGGTTATAGGCCAGGTGAGGAAATACGGTATCGGCGCCGGGACGCTGGGCAACACCATTAACCACCGACACACCTTCTCTAACCCGCAATAACGTCGAATCCTGGAGCTGTGCGGTCCCGAAGGTTTCTCGGGGTACCTCCAGATCCAGGATGGACGAACTTTCTACTGTCTCACCCGCCAATACTTCTAGGGGAAACCGGTCAGGGTTACACTCTACCTCCTCTACGGTGACCCCTACAGCTGGGGTCCCTGCCTCGGGGTCCTCGGGCTCGGGACCTGGACATTTTCCTTCCCCATAGGTAGGCAACCCGTTCCTCCACAAAGTCCAGAACAGGGGAAAGTCCCTCCCCAATATTGCGGCATAAGGGAGCCGTCTCCCCACCCCGACGACATGTGGTACCTCCTTTCCACACACTGCCAGGGTAACCTTAGTGGTGGGATACTCCCTGCGATCCCCATGTATACAGACAATGGTAAGGGTTCGCCTTTCTGGGAGTTTTTCCGTTACCAGCGACTCATGGACCAGAGTTACCAGGCTCCCAGAGTCCAGCAGGGCCTGCACGGAGTGTCCATTAACAACGACATCACACACCGGAGGGTTGTCCGCCGCCAGCAGGGGGTCAGCTATATACACCGGTTGGGCATAAAAAGAGGACCGGCGAGCGAACCCGCAGTCCATGGGTTCGGATGCCCTAGGGCAGTTGGATGCCACATGTCCCCAGTCCTGACAATGCCAACATCTGATCCTCGCAGCCTCCCTCCTCCCCCGGGTATTCCTCCCACGGACTGGAGATCCACTCCCCTCCTTATGTGGTGGGATCCCTTTTTCAGGATCCCGGGTCGGCAGCGGGGGCTGACGTGACTTCGGTAGTACCGCTGAGTCCCGCCCCAAATCCTGAGTGGCCATATACCTCTCCACCAGGCTAACCAGTTGTTCCAGGTTGCCTGGATCGCCTTGTCCCACCCAGCGCTGTATGGCTCTCGGGAGGGTACGCAGGAACCTGTCGACCACGACCCTTTCAACCATCTGAGAAGGGCTCAATATCTCAGGCTGAAGCCATTTTTTTACTAGGTGAAGTAAGTCATAGGCTTGTGACCGGGCGGGTCGGGACTCGGCAAACACCCACTGATACACCCTGTGCGCTCGCACATAGGTGTTTACCCCCAACCTGGCCAACACCTCAGCTTTTAGCCTCTCATAGTCCTTGGCCTCATCGCAGCTGAGGTCAAAATAGGCCTTTTGTGCGTCCCCCACCAGAAAAGGCGCCACCACCTCGGCCCACTGCTCCAACAGCAGCCTCTCTTGCTTCGCGGTTCTTTCAAATACCATCAGGAATGCCTCTATATCATCTCCCGGACCCATTTTCCTCAGGGCGGATCGGACTTTGTCCCTGGCGGTAGACACAGTCGGGGTTGTCGCAGTTAAAACTCCTTGCAGGGATGTTCGCACCGACTCTTGCATGGCTACCAGCTGCTGCATTAGGAGAGTGTTTGTTTGCTGCTGTGCACACATAGCCTCCTCATGTCTTTTTTGCTGTAGCTCATTACTTTCCCTCTGAGCCTGCAATGCCTGTTGCTGCTGTACATTACTCTGAATCAGGTGCTTAATGGCCTCCTCCATCTTGTCAGGAACCATAAAACTTGCAGGCTTGATATATGACATGCAGTCCAACACAACTTTTGCCTCAGGCCTGCCTCACTGCAGGAATGCCCGCTCCAAGCCACCAATTGTGGGGATGTGCTCGTGGTAGGCTACGGTAGCGGCGGCAGTATTGAGGCAATCATAGACAGTCTTTGTGATACACTGTGACTTTATTCACACCAACGGCATAACAGGCAATGTGCAGACCACACAGGTGCATATCCACATAGTGCATAGAACAAAAGTCCTTCCATAGAAAATAAACAGCAGGTTTGAGTCACCTTGTTTTGGACAGACCACAGCAGTTCTGCAGGCTTGTAAGCTACCTGCCTTTGTCTCCCTCAGGCCAGAGCCCCTTTAGCTTGTAGCACCACAGGTCCCAGGGCTATCCTTCAATGTGTGCTGCGCCCAGACTCTCCTTCACCAGCACTCACTCTGTCTGTGGAAATCTCCAGCCCAGCAAGACACACCCCACCCCCATCATCAGCAGGCTGGGTTCTTAAAGGCCCAGCTCCACCAAAAACCTGGGCTGGCCGTGGGGAACAGGCACCCCCCCACTCTTTACCTGTTCCCAGTAAGAACCGGCCCGGACACGCTGCGCCAGCAGCATTCGCCGCTGTAACCGCAATGATCCGGTTCTTACTCCACCGAGGCCAGGACCTCTGGTGGCACGTATCGTCCGTCCATTATTATTCCGGGGACTCTCCTACAGTGCTGATAGGGTCATTCTCAATAACTTCACACAACGCTACTGTGCATATCCAAGTCTAATTCTGTCCGTAAACGTATACCTGTCACCCAGCGCCTAAATAATAGGCCTCAAATTTATAGTCAGCTAAATCTGTGGTTATTGCTGTGGCTGGGCAAGTTATTTAGTGTCCGTCAAAGCACAGTTTTTGTTCTGGGCTGAAATACAATTCCCAATTTAGCAATTCTCTAAATTAGTGGTTTCTGCTGTATCAGGCCTACTTTAAATCTATCCCTAAAAGGGTATATTAGATTCAAGGTGCTGATAGGGTCATTCTCAATAACTTCACACACACGCTACTGTGCATATCCAAGTCTAATTCTGTCTGTAAAAGTATACCTGTCACCCAGCGCCTAAATAATAGGCCTCAAATTTATAGTCAGCTAAATCTGTGGTTATTGCTGTGGCTGGGCAAGTTATTTAGTGTCCGTCAAAGCACAGTTTTTGTTCTGGGTTGAAATACAATTCCCAACTTAGCAATTCTCTAAATTAGTGGTTTCTGCTGTATCAGGCCTACTTTAAATCTATCCCTAAAAGGGTATATTAGATTCAAGGTGCTGATAGGGTCATTCTCAATAACTTCACACACACGCTACTGTGCATATCCAAGTCTAATTCTGTCCGTAAACGTATACCTGTTACCCAGCGCCTAAATAATAGGCCTCAAATTTATAGTCAGCTAAATCTGTGGTTATTGCTGTGGCTGGGCAAGTTATTTAGTGTCCGTCAAAGCACAGTTTTTGTTCTGGGTTAAAATACAATTCCCAACTTAGCAATTCTCTAAATTAGTGGTTTCTGCTGTATCAGGCCTACTTTAAATCTATCCCTAAAAGGGTATATTAGATTCAAGGTGCTGATAGGGTCATTCTCAATAACTTCACACACACGCTACTGTGCATATCCAAGTCTAATTCTGTCTGTAAACGTATACCTGTCACCCAGCGCCTAAATAATAGGCCTCAAATTTATAGTCAGCTAAATCTGTGGTTATTACTGTGGCTGGGCAAGTTATTTAGTGTCCGTCAAATGCACAGTTTTTGTTCTGGGTTGAAATACAATTCCCAACTTAGCAATTCTCTAAATTAGTGGTTTCTGCTGTATCAGGCCTACTTTAAATCTATCCCTAAAAGGGTATATTAGATTCAAGGTGCTGATAGGGTCATTCTCAATAACTTCACACACACGCTACTGTGCATATCCAAGTCTAATTCTGTCCGTAAACGTATACCTGTCACCCAGCGCCTAAATAATAGGCCTCAAATTTATAGTCAGCTAAATCTGTGGTTATTGCTGTGGCTGGGCAAGTTATTTAGTGTCCGTCAAAGCACAGTTTTTGTTCTGGGTTGAAATACAATTCCCAACTTAGCAATTCTCTAAATTAGTGGTTTCTGCTGTATCAGGCCTACTTTAAATCTATCCCTAAAAGGGTATATTAGATTCAAGGTGCTGATAGGGTCATTCTCAATAACTTCACACACACGCTACTGTGCATATCCAAGTCTAATTCTGTCTGTAAACGTATACCTGTCACCCAGCGCCTAAATAATAGGCCTCAAATTTATAGTCAGCTAAATCTGTGGTTATTGCTGTGGCTGGGCAAGTTATTTAGTGTCCGTCAAAGCACAGTTTTTGTTCTGGGTTGAAATACAATTCCCAACTTAGCAATTCTCTAAATTAGTGGTTTCTGCTGTATCAGGCCTACTTTAAATCTATCCCTAAAAGGGTATATTAGATTCAAGGTGCTGATAGGGTCATTCTCAATAACTTCACACACACGCTACTGTGCATATCCAAGTCTAATTCTGTCCGTAAACGTATACATGTCACCCAGCGCCTAAATAATAGGCCTCAAATTTATAGTCAGCTAAATCTGTGGTTATTGCTGTGGCTGGGCAAGTTATTTAGTGTCCGTCAAAGCACAGTTTTTGTTCTGGGTTGAAATACAATTCCCAACTTAGCAATTCTCTAAATTAGTGGTTTCTGCTGTATCAGGCCTACTTTAAATCTATCCCTAAAAGGGTATATTAGATTCAAGGTGCTGATAGGGTCATTCTCAATAACTTCACACACACGCTACTGTGCATATCCAAGTCTAATTCTGTCTGTAAACGTATACCTGTCACCCAGCGCCTAAATAATAGGCCTCAAATTTATAGTCAGCTAAATCTGTGGTTATTACTGTGGCTGGGCAAGTTATTTAGTGTCCGTCAAAGCACAGTTTTTGTTCTGGGTTGAAATACAATTCCCAACTTAGCAATTCTCTAAATTAGTGGTTTCTGCTGTATCAGGCCTACTTTAAATCTATCCCTAAAAGGGTATATTAGATTCAAGGTGCTGATAGGGTCATTCTCAATAACTTCACACACACGCTACTGTGCATATCCAAGTCTAATTCTGTCTGTAAACGTATACCTGTCACCCAGCGCCTAAATAATAGGCCTCAAATTTATAGTCAGCTAAATCTGTGGTTATTGCTGTGGCTGGGCAAGTTATTTAGTGTCCGTCAAAGCACAGTTTTTGTTCTGGGTTGAAATACAATTCCCAATTAGCAATTCTCTAAATTAGTGGTTTCTGCTGTATCAGGCCTACTTTAAATCTATCCCTAAAAGGGTATATAAGATTCAAGGTGCAGATAGGGTCATTCTCAATAACTTCACACACACGCTACTGTGCATATCCAAGTCTAATTCTGTCCTGTAAACGTATACCTGTCACCCAGCGCCTAAATAATAGGCCTCAAATTTATAGTCAGCTAAATCTGTGGTTATTGCTGTGGCTGGGCAAGTTATTTAGTGTCCGTCAAAGCACAGTTTTTGTTCTGGGTTGAAATACAATTCCCAACTTAGCAATTCTCTAAATTAGTGGTTTCTGCTGTATCAGGCCTACTTTAAATCTATCCCTAAAAGGGTATATTAGATTCAAGGTGCTGATAGGGTCATTCTCAATAACTTCACACACACGCTACTGTGCATATCCAAGTCTAATTCTGTCTGTAAACGTATACCTGTCACCCAGCGCCTAAATAATAGGCCTCAAATTTATAGTCAGCTAAATCTGTGGTTATTACTGTGGCTGGGCAAGTTATTTAGTGTCCGTCAAAGCACAGTTTTTGTTCTGGGTTGAAATACAATTCCCAACTTAGCAATTCTCTAAATTAGTGGTTTCTGCTGTATCAGGCCTACTTTAAATCTATCCCTAAAAGGGTATATTAGATTCAAGGTGCTGATAGGGTCATTCTCAATAACTTCACACACACGCTACTGTGCATATCCAAGTCTAATTCTGTCCGTAAACGTATACCTGTCACCCAGCGCCTAAATAATAGGCCTCAAATTTATAGTCAGCTAAATCTGTGGTTATTGCTGTGGCTGGGCAAGTTATTTAGTGTCCGTCAAAGCACAGTTTTTGTTCTGGGTTGAAATACAATTCCCAACTTAGCAATTCTCTAAATTAGTGGTTTCTGCTGTATCAGGCCTACTTTAAATCTATCCCTAAAAGGGTATATTAGATTCAAGGTGCTGATAGGGTCATTCTCAATAACTTCACACACACGCTACTGTGCATATCCAAGTCTAATTCTGTCTGTAAACGTATACCTGTCACCCAGCGCCTAAATAATAGGCCTCAAATTTATAGTCAGCTAAATCTGTGGTTATTACTGTGGCTGGGCAAGTTATTTAGTGTCCGTCAAAGCACAGTTTTTGTTCTGGGTTGAAATACAATTCCCAATTTAGCAATTCTCTAAATTAGTGGTTTCTGCTGTATCAGGCCTACTTTAAATCTATCCCTAAAAGGGTATAGTAGATTCAAGGTGCTGATAGGGTCATTCTCAATAACTTCACACACACGCTACTGTGCATATCCAAGTCTAATTCTGTCTGTAAACGTATACATGTCACCCAGCGCCTAAATAATAGGCCTCAAATTTATAGTCAGCTAAATCTGTGGTTATTACTGTGGCTGGGCAAGTTATTTAGTGTCCGTCAAAGCACAGTTTTTGTTCTGGGTTGAAATACAATTCCCAATTTAGCAATTCTCTAAATTAGTGGTTTCTGCTGTATCAGGCCTACTTTAAATCTATCCCTAAAAGGGTATATTAGATTCAAGGTGCTGATAGGGTCATTCTCAATAACTTCACACACACGCTACTGTGCATATCCAAGTCTAATTCTGTCTTGTCTGTAAACGTATACCTGTCACCCAGCGCCTAAATAATAGGCCTCAAATTTATAGTCAGCTAAATCTGTGGTTATTGCTGTGGCTGGGCAAGTTATTTAGTGTCCGTCAAAGCACAGTTTTTGTTCTGGGTTGAAATACAATTCCCAACTTAGCAATTCTCTAAATTAGTGGTTTCTGCTGTATCAGGCCTACTTTAAATCTATCCCTAAAAGGGTATATTAGATTCAAGGTGCTGATAGGGTCATTCTCAATAACTTCACACACACGCTACTGTGCATATCCAAGTCTAATTCTGTCTGTAAACGTATACCTGTCACCCAGCGCCTAAATAATAGGCCTCAAATTTATAGTCAGCTAAATCTGTGGTTATTACTGTGGCTGGGCAAGTTATTTAGTGTCCGTCAAAGCACAGTTTTTGTTCTGGGTTGAAATACAATTCCCAATTTAGCAATTCTCTAAATTAGTGGTTTCTGCTGTATCAGGCCTACTTTAAATCTATCCCTAAAAGGGTATATTAGATTCAAGGTGCTGATAGGGTCATTCTCAATAACTTCACACACACGCTACTGTGCATATCCAAGTCTAATTCTGTCTGTAAACGTATACCTGTCACCCAGCGCCTAAATAATAGGCCTCAAATTTGAAGTCAGCTAAATCTGTGGTTATTGCTGTAGCTGGTCAAGTTATTTTGTGTCCATCAAAGAACAGTTTTTGTTCTGGGTTGAAATACAATTCCCAACTTAGCAATTCTCTAAATTAGTGGTTTCTGCTGTATCAGGCCTACTTTAAATCTATCCCTAAAAGGGTATATTAGATTCAAGGTGCTGATAGGGTCATTCTCAATAACTTCACACACACGCTACTGTGCATATCCAAGTCTAATTCTGTCTGTAAACGTATACCTGTCACCCAGCGCCTAAATAATAGGCCTCAAATTTATAGTCAGCTAAATCTGTGGTTATTACTGTGGCTGGGCAAGTTATTTAGTGTCCGTCAAAGCACAGTTTTTGTTCTGGGTTGAAATACAATTCCCAATTTAGCAATTCTCTAAATTAGTGGTTTCTGCTGTATCAGGCCTACTTTAAATCTATCCCTAAAAGGGTATAGTAGATTCAAGGTGCTGATAGGGTCATTCTCAATAACTTCACACACACGCTACTGTGCATATCCAAGTCTAATTCTGTCCGTAAACGTATACATGTCACCCAGCGCCTAAATAATAGGCCTCAAATTTATAGTCAGCTAAATCTGTGGTTATTGCTGTGGCTGGGCAAGTTATTTAGTGTCCGTCAAAGCACAGTTTTTGTTCTGGGTTGAAATACAATTCCCAATTTAGCAATTCTCTAAATTAGTGGTTTCTGCTGTATCAGGCCTACTTTAAATCTATCCCTAAAAGGGTATATTAGATTCAAGGTGCTGATAGGGTCATTCTCAATAACTTCACACACACGCTACTGTGCATATCCAAGTCTAATTCTGTCTGTAAACGTATACCTGTCACCCAGCGCCTAAATAATAGGCCTCAAATTTATAGTCAGCTAAATCTGTGGTTATTGCTGTGGCTGGGCAAGTTATTTAGTGTCCGTCAAAGCACAGTTTTTGTTCTGGGTTGAAATACAATTCCCAACTTAGCAATTCTCTAAATTAGTGGTTTCTGCTGTATCAGGCCTACTTTAAATCTATCCCTAAAAGGGTATATTAGATTCAAGGTGCTGATAGGGCCATTCTCAATAACTTCACACACACGCTACTGTGCATATCCAAGTCTAATTCTGTCCGTAAACGTATACCTGTCACCCAGCGCCTAAATAATAGGCCTCAAATTTATATTCAGCTAAATCTGTGGTTACTGCTGTGCCTGTATTAGTGTAATACGGTACCTAAATAGATAGCCAGATAGTGTTAGGTGTCTGTAAAAAAAGGCCTGAATTTGAATTCAATACATTGGGCCAAATAATATTTTTGTTGTTGTGGTGAACGATAACAATGAGGAAAACATCTAGTAAAGGACGTGGACGCGGACATGGTCGTGGTGGTGTTAGTGGACCCTCTGGTGCTGGGAGAGGACATGGCCGTTCTGCCACATCCACACGTCCTAGTGTACCAACTACCTCAGTTCCCAGTAGCCGCCAGAATTTACAGCGATATTTGGTGGGGCCCAATGCCGTTCTAAGGATGGTAAGACCTGAGCAGGTACAGGCATTAGTCAATTGGGTGGCCGACAGTGGATCCAGCACGTTCACATTATCTACCACCCAGTCTTCTGCAGAAAGCGCACAGATGGCGCCTGAAAACCAAGCCCATCAGTCTGTCACATCACCCCCATACATACCAGGGAAACTGTCTGAGCCTCAAGTTATGCAGCAGTCTCTTATGCTGTTTGAAGACTCTGCTGGCAGGGTTTCCCAAGGGCATCCACCTAGCCCTTCCCCAGCGGTGGAAGACATAGAATGCACTGACGCACAACCACTTATGTTTCCTGATGATGAGGACATGGGAATACCACCTCAGCACGTCTCTGATGATGACGAAACACAGGTGCCAACTGCTGCGTCTTTCTGCAGTGTGCAGACCGAACAGGCGGTCAGGGATCAAGACTGGGTGGAAGACGATGCAGGGGACGATGAGGTCCTAGACCCCACATGAAATGAAGGTCGTGCCACTGACTTTCACAGTTCGGAGGAAGAGGCAGTGGTGAGACCGAGCCAACAGCGTAGCAAAAGAGGGAGCAGTGGGCAAAAGCAGAACACCCGCCGCCAAGAGACTCCGCCTGCTACTGACTGCCGCCATCTGGGACCGAGCACCCCAAAGGCAGCTTCAAGGAGTTCCCTGGCATGGCACTTCTTCAAACAATGTGCTGACGACAAGACCTGAGTGGTTTGCACGCTGTGCCATCAGAGCCTGAAGCGAGACATTAACGTTCTGAACCTTAGCACAACCTGCATGACCAGGCACCTGCATGCAAAACATGAACTGCAGTGGAGTAAACACCTTAAAAACAAGGAAGTCACTCAGGCTCCCCCTGCTACCTCTTCTGCTGCTGCCGCCTCGGCCTCTTCCTCCGCCTAACAAACAGGGGATGTACCACCAACACCGCCACCTCCGTCACCAAGCATCTCAACCATGTCACACGGCAGCGTTCAGCTCTCCATCTCACAAACATTTGAGAGAAAGCGTAAATTCCCACCTAGCCACCCTCGATCCCTGGCCCTGAACGCCAGCATTTCTAAACTACTGGCCTATGAAATGCTGTAATTTAGGCTGGTGGACACAGACAGCTTCAAACAGCTCATGTCGCTTGCTTTCCCACAGTATGTTGTTCCCAGCCGGCACTACTTCTCCAAGAGAGCCGTGCCTTCCCTGCACAACCAAGTATCCGATAAAATCAAGTGTGCACTGCGCAACGCCATCTGTGGCAAGGTCCACCTAACCACAGATACGTGGACCAGTAAGCACGGCCAGGGACGCTATATCTCCCTAACTGCACACTGGGTAAATGTAGTGGCGGCTGGGCCCCAGGCGGAGAGCTGTTTGGCACACGTCCTTCCGCCGCCAAGGATTGCAGGGCAACATTCTTTGCCTCCTGTTGCCTCCTCCTCCTACTCGGCTTCCTCCTCCTCTTCTTCCACCTGCTCATCCAGTCAGCTACACACCTTCACCACCAACTTCAGCACAGCCCGGGGTAAACGTCAGCAGGCCATTCTGAAACTCATATGTTTGGGGGACAGGCCCCACACCGCACAGGAGTTGTGGGCTGTTACAGTGGTGGGTGACGTGAAGCATGATTCTCTGCTATGACATGAAGACTGATTCTCTGCTGACATGAAGCCAGATTCTCTGTTAAGGGACCTCTCTCCTCTGCCTGGGTCTAAATATCTGACAATGGACTGTTCCAGTGTTGGGTGACGTGAAGCATGATTCTCTGCTATGACATGAAGACTGATTCTCTGCTGACATGAAGCCAGATTCTCTGTTACGGGACCTCTCTCCTCTGCCTGGGTGCCGGGGCCTAAATTTATTACAATGGACTGTTACAGTGGTGGGTGACGTGAAGCATGATTCTCTGCTATGATATGAAGACTGATTCTCTGCTGACATGAAGCCAGATTCTCTGTTACGGGACCTCTTTCCTCTGCCTGGGTGCCTGGGTCTAAATATCTGACAATGGACTGTTCCAGTGTTGGGTGACGTGAAGCATGATTCTCTGCTATGACATGAAGACTGATTCTCTGCTGACATGAAGCCAGATTCTCTGTTACGGGACCTCTCTCCTCTGCCTGGGTGCCTGGGCCTAAATATCTGACAATGGACTGTTACAGTGGTGGGTGACGTGAAGCCAGATTCTCTGCTATGGGACCTCTCTCCAATTGATATTGGTTAATTTATTTATTTTCTTATTCATTTCCCTATCCACATTTGTTTGCAGGGGATGTACCTACATGTTGCTGCCTTTTGCAGCCCTCTAGCCCTTTCCTGGGCTGTTTTACAGCCTTTTTAGTGCCGAAAAGTTCGGGTCCCCATTGACTTCAATGGGGTTCGGGTACGGGACGAATTTTGGGTCGGGTTCGGACCCCGAACCCGAACATTTCCGGGAACTTCGGCCAAACTTCTCGAACCCGAACATCCAGGTGTTCGCTCAACAGCAGAAATTAAAACAGTTCCTGCAGAGGAACAAAAGGAAGTTCTCTGACCTGCCCGGGAGGACCCACCTGGTAAAACATGATATTGTTACTGAGCCAGGAAAAAAGTAAACCTTAAACCCTATAGAATACTGGAAGCCTGTCGGGAAGCAGTCTCGATCGAAGTGAAGCGTATGCTAGAATTGGGAGTAATTGAAAAGTTGCAAATTGAGTGGTCCAGCCCAATAGTGTTGATTCCCAAACCAAATGGGAAGTGGCAATTTTTCAATGACTTTAGGAAGCTAAATGAAATCTCCAAACAGAGTCGATGAATTGATCGATAAACTAGGTAGGGCCAGATACATGAACAACTCTGGATCTTACCAAAGGGTATTGGCAAATTCCCTTAACAGATAGAGTCAAGGAAAAAATATCTCTTTACACCCCATGAGGTTTGTTCCAGTACAAAAACATGCTGTTTGGTTTACATGGGGCACCTGCAACATTTCAGAGGTTGATGGATTTAATTTTGAGACCCCATAGTAGTTACACAGCAGCTTACCTAGACGATGTGGTTGTGTTTAGTGCAGACTGGGGAAGTCACCTCCATAAGGTACAGGCAGTACTAGATGCTATAAGTGATGCAGGCCTTACAATAAATGCAGAAAAGTGTGCTGTAGGACTGGAAGAGGCCAAATACCTGGGATATGTTATTGGCAGGGGTATAATTAAGCCCCAAGTGGAGAAAGTGGTGGCTATACGGAAATGGCCGAGGCCAGTAACTAATAAACAAGTGGCGGCCTTTATAGGGATCACTGGATACTACCGGAGGTTTGTGCCTAATTTTTCGGCAATAGCAGCACCATTGACGGACTTGACAAAAGGAACAAAGTCCGTAATGGTGTCATAATATCACAGGTTAAGGGGAAGGGAAAACACCAAATACATACCACAACGAATAGACAACAATCTAGGCCTCAAAAGCTAAGGAAGAGGGATGGTGACCTCCTAGTAATCCCTAGGCCTTTCCCTAACTCCTGTCAGTATCAGTAGATCCTGATGGTGGAAATACTCATACACTGGATACCTAAAGCCCTGCTAAAACTGACAAGCCCTAAGATAGGTAGCAGGGGATGAGACAGCTGGTTCCTTCCAGAATGAAGGAACCTGCGTCTCCCTGAGGCCTAGAAACAACACACACCAGATAATAAGAAACAGCGAAGGCAACAAGTACTTAGCTTAGAGATGTATGGAGAAGCAGGAGACTCAAGACAAACCAGCACTAGCAACTCTGAGCAGAAACTATCAACCGCATGGTCAGCAGTTTGAGGCGGATCTAAATAGAGCCTCATCACTGATAACGAGCGTCACCTGAGAAGAGGTGAGATCCTGCCAAACAACAACAGACATAGAGATAAACAGAGAGACCTGTCAGATAGCCTCATGTGCATCAAGTCTATCCGATCGTCTCACCTCTCTCACAGGAGGGACTGTGACAGTACCCCTCCTTCTATGGGTGGCCTCTGGACACCCAGGACCAACTTTATCAGGATGCGCCCTGTGAAAGTTCCTCACAAGGCGACTGGCATTCACGTCGGTCGCAGGAACTCACATTCTTTCATCTGGACCATGGTACTGAAGAGATCCACGAAGAATATGTGAGTTCACTATCCTGGCAATCTGAAACTCAAGATTACCATCCACCATGACAGGAGAAGGTGGCAGGAAGGACGGTTTAGCAGGTTCAACATACAGTATCTTTTCAGAAATGACTTGTGAAACACATTATGAATCTTCAAAGCCTGCAGAAGCTCAAGACGAAAAGCAACTGGATTAATAATGGCAGAGATCTTGTATGGACCAATATACCTTGGCCCCAACTTCCAAGAGGGTACCTTCAACTTAATGTTTCTTGTTAACAGCCACACAGAATCACCCACTCTCAGGTCCGGAATACTCACGTCTCTTGTCAGCCATCCGTTTATACTTTTTGCCCATTTTATTTAAATTGTTTTGAATCCGCCAAATAGATGACAACGAAGAGGAGAATTTTTCCTCTTCAGGTATACCAGACGCCTCAGTACCAGAAAATGTGCCAAACTGCGGATGGAACCCATATGCACCAAAAACGGCGACTTATCAGTGGACTCCTGTCTACGGTTATTTATGGAAAACTCGGCCAACGACAAAAATGAAGACCACTCCTCTTGATTCTCAGAGACAAAACAGCTCAAATAAGACTCCAGATTCTGGTTAGTGTGCTCAGTCTGCCCGTTCAACTGAGGATGAAAGGCCGAAGAGGAGGACAATTGGACCCTTGATGAGTACAGAACGCCTTGCAGAATCTGGAAACAAATTGAGTCCCTCTATCAGACACCACATCAGAGGGAATGCCGTGTAGTTTCACGATGTTTTTGACAAACACTGGAGCGAGAGTTTTGGCATTAGGCAAACCTGATGATGGTATAAAGTGTGCCATCTTTCTGAAGCGGTCAACAACCACCAGAATCACAGTTTTCACAGAAGAATTAGGCAAATCTGTTACAAAGTCCATGGACAAATGAGTCCAGGGTCGGGATGGGATAGACAAGGGAAGTAGAGATCCTGAAGACGAGTATGAGCCACCTTAGCATGCGCATAAGTCTCACAAGCTACCACATAGCCCTCAACACATTTTCATAACCCTGGCCACCAGAATCTTCAAGAAATGAAATCCACAGTGGATCTGCTCCCAGGGTGTCCCATAAGAACAGTATTGTGATGTTCCTTAAACACCTTGTGTTGTAGTTCTGAAGGGACAAACAACTTCCCTGGAGGACAGGAATTGGGTGTCTCTCCCTGGGCTTCCAACACCTCTGTCTCAAGTTCAGGAAAAAGGGTGGCTACAACCACCCCATCAGCCAATATCAGAGCAGGATCCACCGAATCACCCCCCCCCCCTTCCTCCAGGAAAACGACGCGACAAGGCATCCACCTTGACCTTTTCAATCCCAGGATGATAAGTGACAATGAAATTAAATCTAGTAAAAAACAACAACCATCTGGCCTGCCTTGGGTTCAGAAGTTTAGCTGACTGCAGGTAGGCCACATTTTTGTGATCAGTAATTACCGTAACGGGATGAATCGATCCTTCCAACCAATGACGCCACTCTTCAAAAGCCAATTTAATGGCCAATAGCTCTCTATTACCTACATCATAATTTCATTTGGCAGAAGAGTTTTTTAGAGAAAAAAGCACAATGGCGCCATTTGCTAGGAGAAGAACCGTGCGACAAGACTGCTCCAACCCCTACCTCTGATGCGTCAACTTCCACAATAAATGGTTGTGACACATCCGGTTGCACCAGAATAGGAGCAGAAGCAAAACATTCCTTTATTGCTGAAAAAGCATGCAATGCTTCTTCAGACCAGACTGAGAAATCCGTGCCTTTCGTAGTCCTATCAATTAATGGTTTAACAATAGTTGAGTAATTCAAGATAAATTTTCAGTAGTAATTGGTGAACCCCAAAAATCGCATGAGTGCCTTCAGATCTTCGGGTCGATCCCAGTCCAACACAGCACGGACTTTTTCTGGATCCATACGAAAAAACCCGAAGATGAGAGTAGGTACCCCAGGAATTGCACTTCAGGGACCGCAAATACACACTTCTCCATTTTGGCATACAATTTATTCTTTCTCTGTAAGACCTGTCTCACGTGATCCTTATGCGTCTCCATATCAGGGGAATAAATTAAAATATCATCTAGATAAACCACCACAAACCTGCCCACCAGATGATGAAAGATGTCATTGATGAAGTGTTGAAAAACCGCAGGAGCATTGGACAAACCAAAAGACATGACCAGATTCTCAAAATGACCCTCAGGATTATTAAAGGCCATTTTCAATATGTCCCCTTCCTTGACTCTTATCAGATTATATGCCCCCCTCAAATCCAACTTAGAGAACACCTTGGCGCTGACAATCTGATTGAATAAATCTGGGATCAAAGGAAGGGTATATGGATCACGGATAGTGATGCGATTAAGCTCACGGAAGTCCAAACATGGCCTAAGAGTTCCATCCTTTTTTTTTTTTAAAAAGAAGAACCCCGCAGCCATTGGTGATTTGGATGGTCTAATATGACCTTAAGCCAAACTCTCTGTGATATACTCTCGCATGGCTACTCTTTCGGGTTCAGAAAGATAATACAACCGAGACTTTGGCAATCTAGCTCCAGGAATAAGGTTGACGGGGCAATCATACTCCCGATGAGGAGGCAAATCCTGGTCTCAACCCTTAGAGAATACATCAGAAAAATATGAAAGGAAAGGAGGTAACAGTTTAGTAGTTACAACAGAAAGTGACATGCTAAGACAGTTGTCAAGGACGAAATCACTCCAATCGAGAATCTGTCTCGCTTGCCAATCGAGTATAGTAGGGTTATGTTTGGTTAACCATGGTAAACCTAACACCAGAAGAGTAGGCAAACCCTCCAGCACAAAACATGAAATGGATTCAATATGAGAATCTCCCACCTTTAGGCGAATGTCCTGCACCATTTGAGACAGACACTTTTGAGAGAGAGGGGCGGAATTAATTGCAAACACAGAAATATTTTTGTCTAATGCGCTTGTTGTCAAACCATGCATACGGACAAACTGGCCATCCACTAAGTTAACTACTGCCCCACTGCTACATATTTACATTTCCACAGTTTTGGAATCTAGCGCCACCTTGGCAGGCAGGAGAAATCGGGTACTACCGGTAAAAGACAAAAGTACATTCTCAACTTCCCCATCCACACTACCAAGAGTGAGAAGAGGACTAGACACATTAGGACTTTTTATTTCCCTTTTCACCTTGATGTTTAACATAAGGACCTACGTTAACAAAATGTCCTCCTTGACCACAGAAATAGCAAAGTCTTTTATTAACCCTAAAGTTTTTATCACCTGGTCCAGGTGTGACCTGACACAATTGCATTGGCTCATCACCAGACACAAGCTGGAGTGTCTCTTTACCCATAGTGTCTATAATACATCCTGAGTAAGAGGAACTTTAGATCTCTCCCTCAGGCGTCTATCAATACGCACCGCCAAAAACATGGCCGCCTCCAATGACTCTGGATTTGCGTGAAATGCCAAGACGACAATCCTTGACAAAATTGACTACAGAGAGCTGGGTCATTCCAGTCCTTATCAGTTTCCCACCTCCTAAATTCAGAGCAATAGGACTCTCCATGCCGCAAGCAACGCAATTTAGATTCGGCCAGGGAAACCTGATCAGGGTCATCGTAGATAAGTCTCAGAGCTCTGAAAAATTCATCTACCGACCGGAGGGATTGTGAACTAGTCGGCAAAGAGAAAGCCCAAGACTGAGCGTCACCTGTCAGCAACAAATTAATAATCTCCACTCTCTGACTCTCATCCCCAGAAGATCTAGGACACAGTCTGAAATATAATTTGCATGATTCCCTGAACCAAACAAAGTTGTCACTTCCCCCGGAAAAAATATACGGGAGAGCAACCTTCGGTTCAGGGCAGGCCTGGTTCCCGCTGCCGGAACCAAACGTCTGTGGTCTCTGAAACTGTGCAACAGCAGTGCGGAGGTCAGCTTAGAGATGTATGCAGAAGCAGGAAATCTAAGACGAACCAGCACTAGCAACTCCAAGCAGAAACTCAAATCAACCGCATGGTCAGCAGTAGGATCTAAATAGAGCCTCATCACTGATAACGAGCGTCACCCGAGGAGAGGTGAGATCCTGCCAAACAACAATATACATAGAGGAAAACAGAGAGACCTGTCAGATAGCCTCATGTGCAGCAAGTCTATCCAATCTTCTCACCTCTCTCACAGGAGCGACCGTGACACATTGTCCCCAGAAGCTGAGAAAGCATTTTACTGTCTTATATCGGCTCTGTGTGAAGGACCAATGTTAGTGACACCGGACTTCAGCAAGGAGTTCTTGGTCCAGACGGACTCCTCTGACACAGGACTAGGGGCAGTCCTATCTCAAACGGTAAACGGTGAAGAACACCTGGTGTTATATTTAAGCAGGAAGTTGACGCCGGCAGAAAAGAACTATGCAATTGTAGAGTGCGAATGCTTAGCAGTAAAGTGGGCGTTGGAATCCTTGAAGTATTACCTGCTAGGTAGAACATTTTAACTAGTGTCAGACCATGCCCCACTAGTGTGGATGAAGCATAATAAGGAAAAGAATACCAGGGTTACAAGGTGGTTTCTCGCGCTACAGAATTTTAATTTTTCCCTAGAACAGAGATCAGGGAAGTCACAAGGCAATGTGGATGTGCTGTCAAGAATACATTGCATGATGGCTCAAAGTGCTCAGACCTCCAGTCTGGAGAAGAGGGGGGGATGTGTAGGCAGAGAGCAGGAATTGTATTGGAGCGAGTGTATATCTTACCCAGAAAGTTAAGCTGGGTGAGATATTAAAAGTTGGATAATGTTTTGTTCAGGAGCCTAGCTGCTGAACTGTTTGCAAATGGTAAAATCTGGGCCAGCTTTGATGGAGTGGTGAATATGTGGTAGTGGAACTCACCACTCCCACTCCATTACAGAGAGTGTGGGAGACTCAGTCCGTTCAGCTGAGAAAAGGGTGCCTCATCACAGGTGCATAAAAGCCTGAGGGAACCAGCAGGTAGTCTCTGTAAAAAAAAAAATAGCTGAGGGACACAAGCAGTTACTGCATCAGGACTGTTGCGTCTGTGTCACCGCCACACTGCCCTACCACACTTCAGAGCTTTACAGCGTGTAAGGTAAAATATTGTCAAGTAAAAACAATAAGATTGGTTTGTATATATATATAAAAAAAAATTGTAATATGATATTCAGACAATTGTGTATTTATAGAGGTCTGCAAACAAAATCATCAAAAAATAGTACACTAAAAATGAAATAGCTGAAGTAACTGTGTCACCAAAGAGTTTTTCTGCCAGTGAAAACTAGATAATACGTTTTTCAGATTTGTTCCTATTTTCTGATTGCTGACTGTTTTGTTTTATTTTCTGAACATGATGGGAGCAGCTGACTTGATAAGACAGGATATGCTGTCAGTACCCAAACTGATGTTGTCATGCAAGAACCACTCCCTCCAGCAATATCAGTGTACTTACTGAGGCTTGTAAGATGGTTGCGGGTAAGATAACTAACATTTATACAGATTTCCCTTTGGTATCTTCCATGATTATGGTCCAATCTGGGCGAGCAGAGGTTTTGTTGGATCCATGGGAAACCCATGAAGAGTGCTGAGGGTGTGTGAAAGTTGTTTAATGCCCTGATGCTATCCAGAGGAAATAGACAACAGGTTGGTAGATTAAACTGCTATAACCACAGACCTCCAGCTATTACCTGAAGCCAACTTAAGGTTTATGTGACTTGATCAACCCAGGGCCAGAATACCTCCAAAGAAAAACCAATGAGTGAAGACAAGCTTTGGAGGGTAGGTTCAATGGTGCCTTTTCATGTGCACTCTGCCTGTTGATGAGGAATTCAGCACATGGGTTGATGTTATGTGTCAGGAGAAGATGTGGTGGGAACCCCAGGGTCCAGCAACGCTGGCACTAGGTTTGTCCAAGGCTACATGATCTGTGGCTGTGTTAATGTTGGAAGAACCTTGAGAGTTTCATGAAGGCATATGTTTAGGCCATCTTTCCCATTTCAGAGACTGCAGATGGACTACATTAAGTTTCCAAAGGTGGGGCAGTGTGAATATGTCCTTGTCTATGTTGATCTATTTTCAGGAAACGCCTGGCCTGTAGTAAAAGAAAGAGTAAAAAGAAGATACTGGCTGAGGTAGTAAATAGATAAATACTGGGTGTAGAACAAGCCTTTTGACACTCCCCATCACTCATAAAGTGGTGGGATCCGTTACAGGCCAGCTGACTGTTGAACATAAACATGTGTGTGATTCCCTTCCAGATCTGGACTCAAAGACTAGTATGTAGTTCACATAAGAAAAAGTCTAGATCTCAGATTTGATGTTCCATAATGAGTGCTGTGTTAACCATTCCACCATTGGTGAAGCCAAACATATTTACATTCATAATATATACTTAATGCTTTTAACATACGATATTTGCAGAATAAGGCTACATGCACACGACTGTTGTGTATTTTGTGGTCTGCAAATTGTGGATCCGCAAAACACGTATGGCATCCGTGTGCGTTCCGCAATTTGCGGAACGGCATGGACAGCCATTAATATAACTGCCTGTTCTTGTCCGCAAAACGGACAAGAATAGGACAGGTTATATTTTTTTGTGCGGGGCCACGGAACGGAGCAACGGATGCGGACAGCACATTGAAGTAAATGGGTCCGCATCTGACCACAGAACAGTCTTCCATTTTGCCACACTCCATTTTAAATGACCCCTGGCCCAGTGAAAACACCTGAGCTTGTGGATCTTGCTTAGAAATGGCTTCTTCTTTGCACTGTAGAGTTTCAGCTGGCAACGGCGGATGGCACGGTGGATTGTGTTCACTGACAATGGTTTCTGGAAGTATTCCTGAGCCCATTCTGTGATTTCCTTTACAGTAGCATTCCTGTTTGTGGTGCAGTGTCGTTTAAGGGCCCGGAGATCACGGGCATCCAGTATGGTTTTACAGCCTTGACCCTTACGCACAGAGATTGTTCCAGATTCTCTGAATCTTCAGGTGATGTTATGCACAGTTGATGATGATAGATGCAAAGTCTTTGCAATTTTTTCGCTGGGTAACACCTTTCTGATATTGCTCCACTATCTTTCTGCGCAACATTGTGGGAATTGGTGATCCTCTACCCATCTTGGCTTCTGAGAGACACTGCCACTCTGAGTAGCAACTTACTTAACAGGGCATCAAACAATCAGGAAATGTTTTTCTCCACCATAATGTGTATGTAGTATGTGAAACAGATGCATATGGTAGCTGCCACCTCACGACTCAGGAGTCTGCACCTTAGCTAATCATCCCTGGGGTTTGAGTCTGAGAACAAAAAGGTGTTCCATTAAAGCAGGTACCGAAACAGATTTTCTTGAGTCTGAGAAACAAAGAAGACCAAGTGTTTGATGCACATGCCATGATAAGGATGGTATGGTTTGGGTGGTTGCTAATATGGAACATACTAAGAGGTTAAGGGAAATTTATAGAGCCACTAATTCTAAAGAAGAATGGCCCACCGACTGGAATGATTTGCCATGTTGGTTATACCCAGTTAACTGGTTTAGTTAAATAAAATGGTGGGTTGGTGGTTGATGTTATCTTTGTAAAAAGATTGAGATCATTGTGGCAATTCAAAATGAATTATTTCTGATTAAATTGGCAGTAAGATAAGGAAGAAAATGTTATCACAACCCAACTGTAATTACAACCTGTATACTGAATGTGAATCATGGGAGAGCTATAAGAGAGGGATATATATCAATGCAACCTGCAAATACTGAACCTGACGATTCAGCTGAGAACTATGGAAGACTAGACATGATATCTTCTGCTGATTATAGAATAATTGCTTTGCCTCCTGACTAACTGGAGTTAGCCTTGTCCTCTGCCCCTCCGAAGCATACCCATTGGCATCTGAACGAGTCTCTTTTGACTAGCCCCCAGACGGCCCTATCCTTTACTCTGCTCAAAACAAAGACACGGTGTCCTCTCAAGGGGTCCTATGGGAGGCACATAAAGCAGTCTTCCGGGGACATTGTATTTTCCTCTCAGTTAAAAGGGATAGAGGGGCTCAACTTTGGGAATAACCAAAAAATGATTTCCCAAAAGGAGTTATACATTAAACGATGCGTATATCGCTCAGCTATAAAACCTACAAAGATATACTAGTCTACATGTAAAGAACTATATCAGCACTGTATGCGTATCAAAGAAACATTTTATTAGTACATCAATTCATAATATCTATTCACATGATTGACAATACACAACAATTAAAATCAAAGTAAAAACAAATGTGACTGGTGGTGCATGACTGTTAACAAGATAATAAAGTGCTAGTGCAAATTTATCACGGTCAGTAAATAACTAAGCTACTCAATACAAATTTATATGTCTAGCTCAAAAAGTGCTATGGGATTTTAATATCTACAGCCAAATTTTGTGCATGATAGAAGCCCAGGCTAAATGCATAGATAATGAACAAATAAATCACACCAGTGAGCAATTAATAAATACCAGGACTGAATACATAAATAACCTATAGATAAATCACAACAGGGGCTATATATATTAGCAAAAAGGGATTCACCAAACTGAATACACAAATAATTTGTGAATAAGTCACAACAATGAACAGAGGATACATATCCAAATTGAGTTGCTGACTAGCATTTAAGTAAGTCATAACCATGAGCAATATACTGACCCAAAAAAAGATTACCACCACGGAGATGCACCACCAGTCCACACCCCGACGCACGTTTCGCGTGCTGATTCCTCAAGGGGTAATTGAGCTGGTGGTGATTCTGAGTATATGTAGGGCAGAGACGGCCATCACATTAAAATGTCTGAACAATCAGGGAGGAGCATGCGTGTTGACGCACGCAGGTGACGTGCGTACCCCCCTTCCGGCGCTCGAGCTCCCAGCCCGATGTGAGCACGCTCTGACCCGATGCACGAAGCCGCTATGCTGCCGCTTTGATGCCGCCCTGACCCCGGTTCGGGAGGCCTTGCCCTGAGGCTGCGCCAGCCATATTGGTGCTGTCTAAGTACAGCCGTGGTGCCGTTCTAAGTATAGCCGTGAAGCCACCCCCGTCTCTACCCTGGCCTCAAGCTCCCCTGGACCTCGCCTGTCTAATACCCTGCCGCCGGAGCCATTGTCTGTAGCCGCTGTGTGTCCCGTGTGTCCCGCTGGCTCCTTCATCCCTCTGCGTGTGGTGCAAACGTGTAGACCTCCTCTGTCTTGGTAATTGAGAGCAGAGTGGAGCTGCATACTGACAGCGTGGTGAGAAGATAGATGCCTTTTTATTTTACCTGTGGAAGTTTGGTTCGCTAAATTGTTACTGCAGTGAGTGAGGGTGTGGACTGGGGGGTTAGAGGGGGGCCATGATAGCAGGTCCTAAATACCCAGGAGGGGGGGGCCCTTATATACAGAAGGCACCCTGAATTTTGATCATTGCAGAAGAGGAGGAGTGCCATTGTTTGCGGGTCCCGGGTGATAAGAATTTAAAGAGGTAGACCTTTGGGGGCAGGGGGAGTCCATGTTTGCCAGAACAAAGTTGAACCGATTTAGATGATGCTGTCTATTGTGATGTAAGGGAAAAAAAGGGGAGAAGAGAGCAGAGAAAGAAGGGAAGAGAGCAAAGGAAAGGAAGAAAAAAAAAAGGTGTCATACCAAGAGAGCAAGGTTATACAAGAGATGGAAGATCATCGATAAGTAATGTACTAATACAGACTAACACGTACTAATTTAAACAACTTTTTGGGGACTGTCAAGGACCTAGGGGTCAATAACTCTCTGAAATAAGCAGCAAAATAATCTGTTACAAAGGAGTTGGTGCCAATTCATCCGAGGGCTTAATTGTCCATGGTCGGGACGGCAGGAAATCAAATACTAGTATATCACGCTAATATTATTTCTGAGGAAGTATCTAAATAATATAAACAATTTGGAGACTGTTTCTAACCCTGTGAACTAACAGCTTGGAACTGTTGCTGCTACTAACTGAAGAGCTTCTGAGGCCTTTAACTGCACTATATTACCAACAAGCACGGGCGGACTGTTAATGTATAATTGCTTGCTAATACATGAAAGGTTGTTGATTTAAGTGTATGATATAGAGGGATTGATATATTAGTGTAATGGGAATATGAATGGTCTCCCCCCGTGCGCTATATAGGATAGGAACCTTCCCTCTCCGTTTTTTTATATTTTTTTCTTACTTTACCTGAGAATACATTTGCCAATTCGGGGAGGAGGAAGGGGGCGAAGTGGGGCAATGGCGAGACAGGGCACAGGGACACAGGGAAAAGGGCAAAAGGGCAACTGGAGTTGAATACTACAGTTTCCCCAGTGCCCAAAAGAAATGAGAAATCCAAGCAGTTGCTCCTGACTGGTATGCGTGGACACAGCCCTGTTAGGAAAAATAAAAGAGGATGGGTTATTGGACCAGGAGGGGGAGCTGTCCTTGGATGGAAACTCGGAAGAGGTGTTGGTAGGGGAGGGCCCTCAGTCTGGGGAGAGAGGTGGCGGACAGTCTGATGAGGCTGAAAGAAAAAGAGACGCTCTGGAACAGGCTACTAGCCTGCAAGATATATTTCAGGAAATTAAAAAATGTAATACGGCGATACGGGACCTCTCTCTCCAGACTGGAAATATTAGGGAATCAGTGGGACTCCTTAGGGCGGATCTACAAGACTATAAGGACAGACTGACAGAAGTAGAGAAAAGAACATCAGAGGTGGAGGATACAGTGCAGATAGTGGTTAAAGAGGAAAATAGGTTAATGGCAGAAAACAAGGAAATAAAAAATAAATTAACCCAGTTAGAAAATAGGGCTAGAAGGTTAACTTTGAGATGTCTGGGGATTCCAGAGGGAGCAGAGGGGCAAGACCCTTGCAATTTTATTCAAGAGTGGTTGAAAGAACAACTGGGTTATATTTCTGAATATAAGAGCTTTGTAGAGAGTGCTTATAGAGTGCCGGCAAAGATACCTCCACCAGGTACAAGACCGAGGGTAATGATTTTGAATCTGCTCTCGGTCAGGGACAGGGAAGAGATATTACGCAGTGCAAGAAGGAAAGGGAGGCTGGTATATGCAGGTACAACAGTTATGATATTTCCTGGCTATGCAAAAGAAACGTCTAATGAAAGAAGCCGGTTCATGGATGTGAAAAAGAATATTACGGTCAAAGAATGTTAAATATTCAATGATGTTTCCGGCTAAGCTGAGAGTTGAATGGGAAAGTAAATTGTGGTTTTTTGAGACAGCAGAAGCGGCGGGAGAATGAGTTAAGGAAAAGTAAAAGGGCTGAGCAATGGGCTAGAATGTATGGGGTGTTGTAAGGGGGAATGCTAGTTTAGAGAACCAGGACTCAAGTTTCCTGGATCATTTATATGGGGGTGAGGTATGTCGGTTGTCGCTGCTGTTGTTATTTTTGTTTTTTTGTTTTTTTGGTCGCCCCCTTGTCCCGCTCCCCTACCTCCGTTGTGCTCTCCTCCCACCCTTCCTGCCTCAATATCCCCGATCCTTCAATAAAAATGAGGGTTCCTTATACTCTGGTAATGGATAGGATTATGAACCAAAAATATGAGCATTATCTCATGGAATATCAGGGGGCTGAGTAGGGGCTCCAAGAGAGTTGCGTTTTTTGATGCAATACATAGATCTCTTCCCGCAATAGTTTGCCTGCAGGAAACACACTTGACGAAGGAGACTAGGGAGGGGATAGTTAGACCATGGATGCAACATGCTTTTCACTCAGTGTACTCAGCATATTCCAGAGGAGTAAGTATATTAATACATCGGGACATAGATATAACAATAGTGAAAGCTACTATAGACAAGGAGGGCTGCTATGTACTGTTGGATTGTATTCTGGAAGGTAGAGCGTGGCTATTAGCAAGTGTGTACATACCGCCACCTTTTAAAATCGACGTCTTATTAAAGATTCACGATATTGCACTTAAGGCAGGGGATAAATCACTGTTGGTGGTTGGAGATTTCAATAATGTTATGGATGCCAGAATAGATAGATGTAAACTGGGGAACAATCAGGGCCCCAATATGGGATCCAAATTAAAAAATATCACTAAAGAGTTGGGCTGGATTGACATTTGGAGGGTTATGCACCATAATTCACTGAAATACTCATGTTTTTCAAAGACTCATAGGAGTCTATCACGGATAGATTTAGTTTTCACAAATGAGAAAGGTTCATTGGAACTTGAAGGGGTGAAATACGGGCAACGGAGTGTTTCGGACCATAACTCAATTATTATAAATATTAAAACACGAAAAATAAAAAAAGAGGGATGAATATTAGTATAGGATGAATAAATATGATGGGTACACACAATAAGATTTTGCGAGAGATAAGAGAGTTTTTGTGATGAACGAGGGATCAACGACGTCAATATAGTATGGGAGGCCGCCAAAGCCTTTATTAGAGGGATTATTAAAAAGTATACAGGGCTATATAAGAAAGGAATTAGGGAGAAAATAACAAAATTAGAAGGAGAGGCAGAAAAAAATTATATAGCAAAAAAAATATATAGCAAACCCTACTGACCAAAATTACATTTTCTGGACAGAGAAGGCCTCAGAATTAAAAGATCAACTGTTCCTATTGGCAGAACAACAAAAAGAAAATTATGTAAGGGATAATTATATCCATGCACATATCCCTGGGAGAAAATTAGCTGACCTGGTAGCGACCCAAACAAAAAAGAATAAGTATATTAATTGTATAATGAAACGGGACACAAAAATACTGAGCAATCAGTTAAAATAGAGCTACTCCAAAAATACTTTACTGATATATATAGAAGAAAGATAAATAAAAACCCAGAACAAATACAAGAGTTTTTGGATAAAATTGCGATTTCGAGGTTAACAACTGACCAATGTAAGTTTTTGGAAGATCCATTAACCTCCGTAGAAGTGCATTAGATGTTAAAGGGGATAACAAAGAACAAAGCCCCAGGCATGGATGGTATCCCGTTTGAGGTGTATGTTCAATATAAAGAAATATTAATTTCAAAACTTCTCAAAGTCTGGGAGTCAGCGAAGCAGGTGGGAAAACTTCCAGACTCTATGCGGGAAGCCCTGATTACACTTGTCCAGAAGCCAGGTAAGGACCCCACCCTGATGGACTCGTATTGTCCAATTTCACTGATCACTACTGACAATAAGATATTAGCTAAGATTCTGACAAATAGGCTTAGGAGTGTGATCCCGGTGCTTGTTCATGAGGACCAGTCGGGATTCATGTTGGGCAAAACCACCACAGAGAATATTATGAGATATTTTGTGAAAACCCAGTTTGAACCCACCAATTTCGGAGAAAGATTGATAGTAACTATAGACGCCTCAAAGGCCTTTGACACGATAGAATGGCCTTTCCTGTTCAATACAATGAAGAAAATGAGATTTGGGGACCATTTTGTTACATGGGCAAAACTATTGTATACGGAAATCTCTGCAAGGGTGATTGTAAATGGAGAACATTCAGGTAGTGTACCAATTGGCAGGGGGGTTAGACAGGGATATCCCCTCTCCCCCCTGCTTTTTGCAATAGCTATTGAACCCCTTGCAGACATGATCAGACAGGATCCGGGAATTGAGGGGTTTAGATACCGTACTCATGAGGAAAAAAATCGCCTTATATGCAGACGATATTATGCTATTTCTGGGTTCACATGGATCACTAAATAGGATATTTCAGGTATTCAAGCAGTTTGGTGGATATGCAGGACTCAGTATCAACTGGTCTAAATCGGCATGTATCCCGATTGACCCCCTGAACGATTTTAGAGCGGGACAGTTGGAAATTAAGAGGATGAATGAACCTGTTTAATATTTGGGAATCCAGATTACTCCGGATCCCAAGGATTACGTTAGATCAAACGTGACTCTGAAAATTCAGGAAATTAAGAAAAAAATTGAGGTTTGGAAAAGACTGAACATATCAATGGCAGGACGTATGTCACTGATTAAGATGTGCGTATTACCTGCACTAAACTATATATTGTGGAATACACCAGTGATAATCCCCCCAAAATACTAGTTAATAATAACTAGTTTACTGACAGATTTAATATGGCGAGGGAAAAAAACGAGGATAAAGGCACAAATATTGTGTATTCAGGAGAGGGAGGGAGGGCGGACTGTCCGTACCAGATATGGAACTTTTTTTCAGGGCAGGGATTATAAAAAACATGATAATGTGGGGTAATTCGCAAAAGTACAAAAATGTAATAACAGGGATAAATAAAAGACTGGAAAAATACAATATCTTTCAGGCTGTGGAAACGGGCATTTTCACTGAACAGGGAGGTAAATATAGACCTTTGATTCAGTTGATGGCTAAGAGTTGGGAGATGGTAAAAGAACTATGGTCCCAAACTGGGTTATATGTAGACACCGTATTGTGGGATAATATTGGCCTTACAGAACTAGAGACAATAGATCAGAATATTTGGTGGAAATATGGAATATATAAACTGGGACAGGTATGGGAAGCGGCGGATATATTACCTTATGAAGAGCTAAAAAGTAAATATCAATTAAAAAATACAGGGTTGAGGTTTTTGTCACGGATGGTGTTGCAGAAAACTAGAAGACACAAATGAAGATCCGACTGACTTGATCCAAAACTAAGGAACAAGATGGTAAGCCCTGTAACAGCCCTAGCACTCTCCCTTACTGCTCAGCCTATGCAAAAGTCTCTATGGTAGATAATTGCATACCCTCGTTCCTCGACTGTATGACACCTGAACCCCCTATAATAGTGAGGGGACACGACCACCGGCTCCCTACACTTAATACGGAGGGAGTCAGGGTCACCTAGGATCAAGACCACAGGAACACAGAAATAAAAGAACAGACTTATCTTGTGGATGAAACAGTAGCAGCTTCTAGCATCAGCACAGTCCAGTAAATTGTATAAACCGCAAGGTGAGGCAGTATGGGGAGGATATATATAGGGAGGCAATCACTGCTAATAGATTACAGCTGGTAGAGAGAGGAGAGATGTCAAAACGAAAGCAAAACAAAAGAAGATCATGCAGGAAGAACTGAAGTACGTCTATCAGAACTTCTTAAAGATCTGGTGGTGACAGTACCCCTCCCTCTACGAGTGGACTCTGGACACTCAGAGCCCACCTTCTCAGGATGGGACCTATGGAATGCCCTGAGAAGACGAGTGACCTTAATGTCCGCCACTGGAACCCACATCCTCTCCTCAGGACCATAACCCTCCCAATGAGCAAGGTACTGAAGAGAACCGCGGACAATACGAGAGTCCACAATCCTAGAGAAGTGAAATTCAAGATTACCATCAACCACAATCGGAGGAGGAGGCAAAGAGGAGGGTACAGTGTGTTGGACATAAGGTTTTAATAGGGACTTGTGAAAAACATTATGGATCTTCCAAGTCTGAGGAAGATCAAGATGGTAGGCAACGGGATTGATGACGGACAAGATTTTGTAAGGCCCAATAAACTTAGGACCCAACTTCCAGGAGGGAACCTTCAATTTGATATTCTTAGTAGACAACCATACCAGATCACCAACATTCAGGTCCGGACCAGGCACACGTCTCTTATCCGCCACACGCTTATATCTCTCACTCATGCTCTTTAGATTATCATGAATCTTTTTGCCAAAGAGATGACAAAGACGAAGATAATCTCTCCTCATCAGGTAAACCAGAAGCCCCCTCTCCAGAGAATGTCTCAAACTGTGGATGAAACCCATATGCACCCAAAAATGTGACTTATCAGAGGACTCCTGACGACGGTTATTTAAAGCAAACTCAGCAAGGGAGAGAAAAGAACACCAATCCTCCAGATTCTCCGCCACAAAACAACGCAGATATGTCTCCAGATTCTGATTGATGCGCTCTGTCTGGCCATTCGACTGTGGGTGGAAAGCAGAAGAGAATGACAACCGAACTCCCAAGCGAGAACAGAAGGCCTTCCAGAATCTGGAAACAAGCTGCGTGCCCCTATCAGAGACTATGTCTGAAGGGATACCATGCAGTTTGACAATGTGATCAATAAATGCCTGCGCCAGCGTTTTAGCATTGGGCAAGCCAGGAAAAGGAACAAAATGCGCCATTTTGCTAAAACGGTCCACCACCACCAGAATCACAGTCTTCCCCGAGGAACGAGGCAGGTCCGTGATGAAATCCATGGACAGATGTGTCCAAGGACGGGAAGGAATGGGTAACGGAAGGAGAGGACCCGATGGCCGTGAATGAGGGACTTTGGCACGAGTGCAGGTCTTGCAGGCTGCCACAAAACCCTCAACCGACTTACGAAGAGCCGGCCACCAGAATCTCTGAGTGATGAGATCCACTGTGGCTTTAACCCCCGGGTGCTCCTTAAAAACCTTGTGTCGCAAAGCAAGAGGCACAAACAACCTCCCAGGAGGACAAAGATCAGGAGCCTCTGCCTGGGCTGCCAGAACCTCTGCCTCCAATTCAGGATAAAGAGCAGACACAACCACCCCTTCAGCCAAAATGGGACCCAAGTCTTCAAAGTTCCCCCCTCCTCGTAAACAACGTGACAAGGTATCCGCCTTCACATTCTTAAGCCCAGGGTGGAACGTGACAACAAAATTAAACCTTGAAAAGAACAAAGACCATCTGGCCTGTCTCAGGTTCAGACGCTTGGCTGACTCCAGATTCTTATGGTCGGTAAACACGGTAATAGGGTGTCTGGCTCCCTCTAGCCAATGGTGCCATTCCTCAAAAGCTAACCTGATGGCCAACAACTCCCTATCTCCCACATCGCAATTTCTCTCTGAGGAGGAGAGTTTCTTCGAGAAAAAGGCACACGGTCGCCATTTGGCAGGAGAGGGACCCTGAGACAAGACCGCACCCACACCCACCTCAGAAGCGTCAACCTCAACTATCAAGGGTAGAGAGACATCAGGTTGTACCAAGATGGGAGCGGAAGCAAAACTCTACTTGCCTCTACCGACCAGGAGGGAAAATCTACCCCCTTTCTAGTCATATCAGTGATTGGTTTAACAACAGAGGAATAATTCAAAATGAACTTCCTGTAATAATTGGCAAAACCCAAAAAGCGCATCAGCGCTTTCTGATTCTCAGGAAGATCCCACTCAAGCACAGCGCGGACCTTCTCGGGGTCCATGCAAAAACCAGAAGCGGAGAGAAGAAACCCCAGAAATTGAATTACTGGAACCGCAAACACACATTTTTCCAGTTTAGCGTACAATTTATTCTCCTGCAGAATGAGCAAGACCTGACGTAGGTGGTCCTGATGAGTTTTGAAAAAATCTAAATGTCAGGAAGCGGATAAGGGTCACGAATAGTGATACTGTTCAGCTCCCTGAAATCCAGACAAGGTCTTAAAGAACCATCTTTTTTCTTAACAAAGAAAAAACCAGCGGCAACAGGTGACTTCGAGGGTCGTATGTGTCCTTTTCTCAGACTCTCAGAGATATAAGCACGCATAGCGATCCTTTCAGGTTGGGAAAGATTGTATAAACGAGATTTAGGCAGCTTGGCGCCTGGGATGATATTAATAGGGCAATCGTACTCCCTGTGCGGAGGCAAATCCTGAACTCCACTCTCAGAGAAGACATCCGAAAATTCTGAGAGAAAAGATGGTACAGTCTTAGTAGCAACCTCAGAAACAGATGTCGTGAGGCAATTCTCTCTGCAAAAGTCACTCCAACCATTTATTTGCCTCGCTTGCCAATCAATTGTGGGGTTATGTTTAGTGAGCCAGGGTAGCCCCAACACTAGAGGAGTAGGCAAACCGCTAAGGACGAAACATGACACATCCTCAACATGAGCATCACTCACAATTAAACGGATATTGTGAACTATGCCCTTTAATGATTTCTGAGAAAGTGGAGCGGAATCAATAGCAAAAACAGCAATATCCTTTCCCAAAGTGCACACCTGGAAACCATGAGTTATCGCAAATTGATTATCAATGAGATTGACAAATGCTCCACTATCCACAAAAATCTCACAAAAAATGCCCTTGCTCTCTAGCGCCACCCTAGCAGGCAGGACAAAACGGGAACTACAAGCAAATAGAAAACCTTCAATTTCCGCCTCAACCCTGCCAATAGTAACAGACGGAACATTTTTAAAAGATTTTTTCCTCTTTGTTTCTTTATTACTCCCAGAGAACTGCCTGAATCTCCTAGAGGGACAAACATTTGCCAAATGATTTATACCTCCACAACAAAAATAAACCCTCCCATGCGGGCTGAATCTTCTATTGTCAGAAGCAATCAACCCCAGCTGCATGGGCTCCTGCTCAGAAGGGGCTGACAGCGACTGAGACCCCTGCGCACAGAATGGGACCGCTGCACTGTCCTGGGACTGAGTATGACAGGAAGGAGAGATCTCTCCTCTCTCTCTAAGACGCCTGTCAATACGAACGGCCTGAGACATAGCAGAGTCCAAGGAAATAGGCCTTTCATGAAAGGCAAATGCATCTTTCAATCCCTCTGAAAGACCATGGCAAAATTGACTTCGGAGTGCAGCATCATTCCAACCAGTATCAGCTGCCCATCTCCGAAATTCTGAGCAGTATATCTCTGCGGATTGTTTACCTTGGCATAATAGACGTAGTCTAGACTCAGCCAGAGCAATATGATCCGGATCATCATATATCTGACCCAGGGCTAAAAAGAACTCATCCACTGAACGGAGGGGCCGTGCCCCCTCCGGCAGCGAAAAGGCCCAGGACTGAGCGTTACCCCTGAGCAGCGATATAATGATCCCCACCCTCCGTTCCTCATCACCAGAGGAATGGGGAAGAAGGCAAAAATGGAGTTTGCAAGCCTCTCTAAAACGCACAAAATTCTCACTACCCCCGTAAAACGTATCCGGGAGCGAGATCTTAGGCTCAGAACAAACTCCATGAACGCCAGCTGAACCGGTCACTTGAAGCTGAGAAAAAGTCCTACGGAGATCAGCTACCTCCAATGAAAGACCCTGAAGGCGTTCAGCCAAAAGTGAAACCGGATCCATGCTTGAGACGGTTTTGGCGGCTTACAATGTCACGGACGGTGTACAGGAAACAAGACAATGCAACATGCATATATGACTCACTGGATCCAAAGCTAAGGAACCAAGAGGGAGACCCCTGCACAAGACCTGGCACTTTCCCTGGCTGCTCAGCCTATGCAAAAATCCCAACGGTGGATGGTTGCATATCCACGTACCTCAACTATATAACACCTGAACACCCTACAATAGTGAGGGGAGACGACCACCGGCTCCCTACACCAGACACGGAGGGAGTCAGGGTCACCTGGGATCCAGCAAACAGAAAATAACAGATAAATGTACAGCACTTAACTTAGTAGCAGACTGGGAAATAGGATCAGCATGCACACACACTCCAGGAAGAAGTATAAGCCGCCCAGTAATGCATTATGGGGCGGAATTTAAAGGGATGCAATCAGTCCAACTACATGACAGCTGAGAGAGGCTAACGAGATGAGGAACTGAATACCACAACAAAGAAAACTCAAGGAGGAGGTTCTGAAAGGCTTCTGTCAGAGCTTCTCAGCTGTCTGGTTGTGACATTGGGGGATGATTGAGACCCCCACAGTTAAAGAATGGGAGAACCACACAAGGATGTCGCTAGCTAGTGAGGAGTTACACTTGACTGGGTTGAAGAAAAAACATAGATTTGCCGGGCTGTGGTGGAGGTGGTTACGGGGATGGGGGTGAGAATAGGGAGAAACTGAGGGGTGGCGGGGGGAGGGGCAGTGGAGGGAGGACAGTAATAAGTAATTTTTTTTTGTTTTAGCGACATCCGACATACTATGGGTGGGGAGGAGGGAAAATAATGATGGGAAAATAATTTATGCTATTATGTAAAAACAAGATTTTTTGTTAAAAATTTGGTAAGAATTGAAAAATTGTAATAAAGATTTATAAAAAATAAAAAAAAAGTGTCTGACCAATCACAGATTTGACAAATATACACACAGAACGCTGGTAGGTTGAAAAGTAATTTGGAAGCCATGCCTCACCTGTGTGTGGAAAAATAACTGGCACCGTTCACTATATGGCGCATGGATCTCCCACCATGTGAGCAGGGAGCGCTCGGCAACCCTGAGGTCCGGAGGAGGGGAATCGCGCAAGAGCACGCGTGACGCCTGTCCTCACGGAGCCCGGAGCAGCGTCGCAACCCTGACGCATGCGCTGGGGGTCCATGCGCACCACAAACGCCATATATTTGGTGAGGCAACAAGGCTGGCAATACTCTCAATATATCGGTATATGCAGTGCCAAAAAAGCAATAAGGCTGGCAATAATGTCAATGTGTCGACATGTATAGTACCTTAAATGGAGGTAATATATTGTACCTAAATATTGATATCCTTGTGTGACAGTGTGAAAGTTGCATAAAGAACAAAATTACAAAAATGTACAAGTGTGAAAATCAGTGAAATGAATAAATGTATGCACAGCAAAACAAAATAATATTAGTGAAAATTATATTTTTTTAAATATAAAGTATGTGTGAAAACAATTTAATAAAAAAATTGAAAAATATAAAGTGTATATAGTGTGAAAAATAAAAATGAATAGAATAAATGTGAGGTAAATGAATTAGTGACTATTGTGATGATTGATATAAGTGGTATCATAAAGTGAAAGCAAGGTCTTTTTGTACAGAAATTATTGAATAAAATATGAATGCATACAATAAAATAAAGTAAAAAAATCTTTTTTATACATTGATATTCCATAGTTGGTGATCATACAGACCACCTGGGAAGATGAAGAAGCATCCCTATATCTGGGAGTAAGTAATGTTTCCCCTTTTGTGTTCTAAGCATGTTAGTATCCCCGGTGAATGTCTTGATGTGAATATCCCCTTTGTTGGAACCGTTATTTAAAAATGTGAGATTCTCTCTCAAAATCGCCACTAGAGGTACAAATCTGTTTGGCCCGCAAGAATTGTCTAATAGGTATGGATGAAGGGGGATATCTCAGACTGATGATGCTGATCCCTATAATCATCCCTACCACTAAAGCTCCAAAATAAAAGGAGTCAATGATATGTGGCGTGTTCCTCTATTTATCTGGGGTGTATAGGTACCATCCATACATAGGCACCTGATTGAAACAATGGGTGAATGTGACAGGTCTCTAGTAGGAGAGACTCTGCACACCACACAGTGTCAGGTAGCACAACTAGGATAGTCCAAACCCCAATCGATAATAAAATGTAGGAACAAGCCGTAGGCTTCTACAGTCAGCAAGTCAGTCTGTAGTTGTTTCCACAGAAAATAATTGCTCGACGCGTTTCTCTTGTGCAACTCTTGTAACCACCTCCACCACATTGACTCCTTTTATTTTGGAGCTTTAGTGGTAGGGATGATTATAGGGATCAGCATCATCAGTCTGAGATATCCCCCTTCACCCTACCAAGCCTAACGTGTTGCAGATAATTTTAATAAATAATACAATAAAAATAATTTTAACGTACTTTATTTAGGCAGTAAAAAGATACACATTGAGTTAGTACGTAAACGCTACTGTGAATCACCAGTTAATTTAATAGGTATGGATGCCTTCTGGTGTCTAGGGTGAAAGGAAGAGGCATGAAGTAAAGTGTTAACGGCAGTTTCCTTACAATGCACAGATGTCTGTAACTGTCCGTTTTCAGACACAGTAATCCTGATGTCCAAGAAATCTATTTTTTTCAGGGACACGGTTTGGATAAGGACTATATTTCAGTCATTGGTGTTTGTAACCTTAAGAAACAAGTCAAGACCATTCTGTGAACCCTGCCACACGAACAAGATGTCATCGATCAAAAACGCATTGTGAGGCGGTGACAGGAGTCATTTATGAGGGGAGATATGTATCACCCAGAATGTTGCAGGAAGTATTCTAAAGCGGCTTGCTTATACCCGGAATGTGTCACCAAGGTGTCCTGTCTTGGTGGAATAAAAACCTTAGTCCAGGTGTCCACTAAAGTAGTTGGGCGACACCATATAGATAGTGTAACTGGTTCAGCTAGTTTAGGGTGGGCTTTTACTGGGAACAGGCAATGTGTTGGGTGGGTGCCTGTTCCCCAGGTTCAGCTTCAAGTGACCGGTTCAGCTGGCGTTCATGGAGTTTGTTCTGAGCCTAAGATCTCGCTCCCGGATACGTTTTACGGGGGTAGTGAGAATTTTGTGCGTTTTAGAGAGGCTTGCAAACTCCATTTTTGCCTTCTTCCCCATTCCACAAGACAGTGGATCAAATGGAGGCCCTACTACAGCAGCGTATCTAGGCTAATGCCCAACAAGCCGAGTGCAATGCACAACAGCAAGCAGCGAATGCCCAGCAACAACAAAAAGCCTGTTGATTCAACAGATGGCGGCCATGCAAGAGATCCTACGAACATCCCAGCAAGGAACCCCACCTGCGGTGATCCCGTTTCCGTCTGCTGCCAGAGATAAAGTCCGCTCAGCACAGAGGAAAATGAGCCCTGAGGACGACGGGGAGTCATTCCTCACTGTATTTGAAAGGACGGCGGAGCGGGAAAACCTGAAGTCTGAACAGTGGGCTGAGGTGGTGGCACCGTTCCTGGTAGGAGACTCCCAGAAAGCCAATTTTGACCTCAGTCGTGAGGATGCCCAGGACTATGAGAAACTTAAAGGTGAGGTATTGGGTCGGATAGGGGTTAACACGTATGTGCGGGCACAAAGGGTGTACCAGTGGTTTTTTTCAAAGACCCAGCCCACCAGGTCTCAGGCATATGACTTGCTGCCCCTGGTGAAGAAGTGGCTCCAGCCAAAGACCTTGAGCCTCTCACAAATGATTGAGCTTGTGGTAGTGGACCGTTTTGTGCACACGCTGACGAGGGCCATACAGCGCTAGGTAGGCCAAGGAGACCCAGGCAACCTTGATCAGTTGGTTAACCTGGTTGAGTGGTATATGGGGACCCAGGACTTGATGCGGGACTCTGCTCAGTTCAGAGAGACACGCCAGCCCCCCTCCCAGCCTAGTTAGCCTTGAACTTTAGACCACTGAGCAACAGTCCAGTGCTGCTTCTCTGTAGCCCAGGTCAGGCGCTTCTGCCGCTGTTTCTGGTTCAAAAGTGGCTTGACCTGGGGAATGCGGCACCTGTAGCCCATTTCCTGCACACGCCTGTACACGGTGGCTCTGGATGTTTCTACTCCAGACTCAGTCCACTGCTTCCGCAGGTCCCCCAAGGTCTGGAATCGGTCCTTCTCCACAATCTTCCTCAGGGTCCGGTCACCTCTTCTCGTTGTGCAGCGTTTTCTGCCACACTTTTTCCTTCCCACAGACTTCCCACTGAGGTGCCTTGATACAGCACTCTGGGAACAGCCTATTCGTTCAGAAATTTCTTTCTGTGTCTTACTCTCTTGCTTGAGGGTGACAATGATGGCCTTCTGGACAGCAGTCAGGTCGGCAGTCTTACCCATGATTGCGGTTTTGAGTAATGAACCAGGCTGGGAGTTTTTAAAAGCCTCAGGAATCTTTTGCAGGCGTTTAGAGTTAATTAGTTGATTCAGATGATTAGGTTAATAGCTCGTTTAGAGAACCTTTTCATGATATGCTAATTTTTTGAGATAGGAAATTTGGGTTTTCATGAGCTGTATGCCAAAATCATCAATATTAAAACAATAAAAGGCTTGAACTGCTTCAGTTGGTGTGTAATAAATCTAAAATATATGAAAGTCTAATGTTTATCAGTACATTACAGAAAATAATGAACTTTATCACAATATGCTAATTTTTTTAGAAGGACCTGTATATAATGCAGTGGATACAGAGTGTATTTATTAGCTATGTTCCTATAGTGGCTGAATGTTATTACAGTATCGAAAAACAACTTGTACAGTATGGATACATTTGTATTTAGCAAAGCCTTTTGAACATTTCCTCCTTGACGGCAGCCCCCCCCCCCCTTCTGCCAGGACAATTCCCACACCTATTCTTGCTATTCTTAATGTTGGATTTCTTTCTCCACAATTGCGCAATGGAAACCTAATATGAATTATGATGTTAACACTGACACCATTAAAACAAATAATATTGTTACATGAAAAACAAAAATAAATAAATTAATACAGCTCCAGCGCTGGGTGAGTTTTAAAATACACCAAAAGTTTACAGGCAAAAATAGACCAATATATACAGCGTTGCTGCTATATTGATTTATTATATATAAATATATTTTATATATTTATATTATATATAAATTTACATATAGTATAATTAGTGTAATATTGTATAATTATTTTTTAATACAGAGGTTATCTATCTTACTATCTATCTATATCTATATATGTCCATTATACTGTACAATACATTATATCTAAATCACCATACCTCATATGGATCATGGAATAAATAATTATACAATATTACACTAATTATACTATATGTAAATTTATATATAATATAAATACTGTATTAACATGCAGCCACTATAGGAACATAGCTAATAAATACACTCTGTATCCACTACTTCAGAGAAAAACAAATAAATAAAAATAAATATGGAAAACTCCATCAAGATACAAAACAATATACACTTAAAGGATAAAAAAAAACAGATGAATGCAATAATATAGATTGTGTATCTGACATACTTGAAGCAAACTATCTCATTACTTGAAATTGTGACATTCTCTAATAACTTTCCTACCCCCACTCTCAGTATGGCTACAATAGGATCTAAGGCCCCTTTCACACGGGCGAGGAGGGGCTGGATGGGTTAAAAATTAATAAAAAATAATTTAACTCACCTTAATCCACTTGTTCGCGCAGCCCGTCTTCTCTTCTGTCTTCTTTCTTCAGGACCTGGGTAAAAAACCAGTGGTGACGTCACTGCGCTTATCACCATGGTGATGGATCATGTGACGGACCATGTGATGAGCGTAGTGATGTCACCACTGGTCTTTTACCCAGCTCAAGAAAGAAGACAGAAGAGAAGACGGGCTGCGCGAACAAGTGGATTAAGGTGAGTTAAATTATTTTTTATTAATTTTTAACCCTTCCAGCCCCTCCTTGCCCGTGTGAAAGGGGCCTTAGATCCTATTGTAGCCATACTGAGAGTGGGGGTAGGAAACAGATGAATACAATAATATTGATTGTGTATCAGACATACTTGAGTATTATACCCCTTATTAACCCCTCCAGCCCTATTTTTAACCCTCCAGCCCTATTTTTAATAGATAGTAAGATAATAAGATAGTTTGCTTCAAGTATGTCAGATACACAATCAATATTATTATCAGGCCTTTCACCCAGGTCCTGAAGACAGAAGAGAAGACGGGCTGCGCGAACAAGTGGATTAAGGTGAGTTAAATTATTTTTTTTTATTAATTTTTAACCCCTCCAGCCCCTCCTTCCCCGTGTGAAAGGGGCTTTAGATTCTATTGTAGCCATACTGAGAGTGGGGGGGAAGGGGGGGAAGGGGGGGGGAGGAAACAGATGAATACAATAATATTGATTGTGTATCAGACATACTTGAGTATTATACCCCTTATTAACCCCTCCAGCCTATTTTTAACCCCTCCAGCCCTATTTTTAACCCCTCCAGCCCCTGCTCACCCATGTGAAAGGGGCCTTAGATCCTATTGTAGCCATACTGAGAGTGGGGGGGGGGGGGTAGGAAAGTTATTAGAGAATGTCCCAATTTCAAGTAATGAGATAGTTTGCTTCAAGTATGTCAGATACACAATCAATATTATTGCATTCATCTGTTTTTTTTTATCCTTTAAGGGTAAATTGGTTTGTATCTTGATGGAGTTTTCCATATTTATTTTTATTTATTTGTTTTTCTCTGAAGTAGTGGATACAGAGTGTATTTATTAGCTATGTTCCTATAGTGGCTGAATGTTAATACAGTATTTATATTATATATAAATTTACATATAGTATAATATGAGGTATGGTGATTTAGATATAGTGTATTGTACAGTATAATGGACATATATAGATATAGATAGATAGTAAGATAGATAACCTCTGTATTAAAAAATAATTATACAATATTACACTAATTATACTATATGTAAATTTATATATAATATAAATATATAAAATATATTTATATATAATAAATCAATATAGCAGCAACGCTGTATATATTGGTCTATTTTTGCCTGTAAACTTTTGGTGTATTTTAAAACTGACCCAGCGCTGGAGCTGTATTAATTTATTTATTTTTGTTTTTCATGTAACAATATTATTTGTTTTAATGGTGTCAGTGTTAACATCATAATTCATATTAGGTTTCCATTGCGCAATTGTGGAGAAAGAGATCCAACATTAAGAATAGCAAGAATAGGTGTGGGAATTGTCCTGGCAGAAGGGGGCGGGGGGGGGGGGGGCTGCCGTCAAGGAGGAAATGTTCAAAAGGCTTTGCTAAATCCAAATGTATCCATACTGTACATGTTGTTTTTCGATACTGTAATAACATTCAGCCACTATAGGAACATAGCTACTAAATACACTCTGTATCCACTACATTATATATCTGTATACTGTTCACTGCTCCATTACATATCTGTATACAACACTCCGTTATATATCTGTACACACCGCTCTATTATATATATGTATGCAGTAGACTGCACAAAATCCGGTACAATGTATCACCAGGTGTTATCCAAATCTAATCCACTTGTATCACAGATGTAAAGACATAATGGAGCGGTGTATACAGATATATTATAGAGCTGCATATGCAAATATATAGTCTAATATTCTAGATGTACTGAATCATAATTGTGATTCAGTACATAAATATATGAATGTATAGTTAGTCCATTGTACAGTAGTTTATTATTTTTTATTTATTCTTAACCCCATGAGCCCTATTTTTAACCCTTCCAGCCCCTCCTCGCCCGTGTGAAAGGGGCCTTAGATCCTATTGTAGCCATACTGAGAGTGGGGGGTAGGAAAGTTATTAGAGAATGTCACAATTTCAAGTAATAAGATAGTTTGCTTCCAGTCAGGCGCAGGCAGTGTAGTCAGCGATACTGAGGTATAATACTGCAATGTACACCATTAGTCGATCCTTTGTATGTACTTGCAACCTTAATGAAGGGCGGCATTAGCATATGAATCGCGATTTGCATGTAAATACCTTCAGTGTTTAGGGGATAAGAAAGTTATTAGAGAATGTCCCAATTTCAAGTAATAAGATAGTTTGCTTCAAGTATGTCAGATACACAATCAATATTATTGCATTCATCTGTTTTTTTTTATCCTTCAAGTGTATATTGTTTTGTATCTTGATGGAGTTTTCCATATTTATTTTTATTTATTTGTTTTTCTCTGAAGTAGTGGATACAGTGTATTTATTAACTATGTTCCTATAGTGGCTGAATGTTAATACAGTATTTATATTATATGTAAATTTACATATAGTATAATTAGTGTAATATTGTATAATTATTTATTCCATGATCCATATGAGGTATGGTGATTTAGATATAATGTATTGTACAGTATAATGGACATATAGATAACCTCTGTATTAAAAAAATAATTATACAATATTACACTAATTATACTATATGTAAATGTATATATAATATAAATATATAAAATATATTTACATATAATAGATCAATATAGCAGCTAAAATAATGACCAGCAATAAAATATAGCAATGAATAAAAAATAGCAATACATTTAAAATAGTGATAGATCCAGGAGCATACACAAACAAATAAATTAATATCCCATAAATATCATAGTTTATGTAGCAGAGTTAGATAGTGTTCCAATTCACAGAGGGGAATAAGACACTTCCATATTCTAATATAATTGTAGCAGCATAGAATAGGAGAATAGAGAATATATATATATATGTATCCAAGTTCACAGCAATTTGTTGCAGTATAGACAAGGTGGCAGTAGTTGGTAAGTAACTATCAATGTCAGCGCTTCAACCTTTTAATGGAATTTGCCATATAACAGAGACAGCAGGCAGTTAGTGAAGGACCTACAGTATTTATGGGATATTAATTTATTTGTTTGTGTATGCTCCTGGATCTATCACTTATTTCCCTTACGTCCTAACCAGTGGCACAGATGGGGTATTCTGCCCCTGTGGACTGGTTAGGACAGGTGGAAGTTTAATGAACAAATAAAAAACACTGGCATGTACACGCCCTCCCTGCCCCCAATAAAGAGGGGCGTAGCCCTCATGCAGTTGTGTTTTTTTCTGTCCTGCGGACAGGACGGGACGGGTGGTGCACTCCCCCCCCCCCTCGGGGGGGAGAGTGTATTATTTTCCCCTTTTTTGATATTTTTGTTCCCTTTGGGAACTAAGCCGCTCCTTCTATGCGGCCGGAGGACGTGTCTCGGGCCTTGGCTAAGTTTCCGCTCGTGCACTGAGCCCTATCACACTTGGGCTTACCTCTTGCCAGGTGGTGTGGCCGGGGCCGGAGCGGGAGCTGCTGGAGCGGCGGTAGCGGCGTCCGCATGTTCTGCTGGGCGCCGCCATCTTGCGGAAGTGACGTCGGGTGACGTCACTTCCGGGTCTGTCTCCGGAGCGCTGCTGCGCTGCCGGGATTGTTCTTTTTGATTATTTAGGGCCGTGGGGGGCCCTTTTGAATGTTTAGGTTCCCTCTCTGGGGCATATAGTTATATTTTGGTCATTATAGACCAAGTTATAAACCCTTAAGATTACCCCGCCCCCTTTGTGGGCGGGACTTTCTTTTTGGCGCCAAAACGACCTATTTAAACTTGGTGAAGCTCCAAGTTCAGTCTCCTGGAGCGCAGCTTGCTGTTAACCTTGAGTGTGGTTTGGTGTTTGGTGCTAGAGAGTCTTGCTACCTCTGTGCTGAAAATCATTATTTCTATAAAAAAGCTTGTTAGGATCTTCTGGGTAAAGATCCTGAAACTTGCGATTAAGCTTTGTTTCCTTGAATTTTGCTAAATTCATGTTTCTTTAATTTTTCAGCCATGTCGTCGACCGGTGACGGAGAGCGAGACCCCGGCAGGAAGTCCGCGGGCAAGAGGCGCCATCTGCAGTGCCATGACTGCCAGATTGTCCTGGAGGACTCTTACGACTTCTCCCGCTGCCCACCCTGTAGGGCCAAGTCAATCCCCCAGTTGGAGCCATCTGTCCACGACGTGGTTGATTGGGTGAAGGGATACATGGAGTCCAACATGACCCAGGTCAACGCCTCCATCCAGGAATTGAAGAATGCCCTGGTCGCCAAGCGTCATCGTCCCTCCTCCCCCCATCGTGCGATGGAGGTCTCGGGTCAGGAGGCGAGGGAAGGTTCCGCCTCCTCCTCGGACAAGGAGGATGGATTTTCCTATTTTTTCCCGCTGGAGAAGGCCCAGCGGCTACTAAAGTCCGTCCGGTCGGGGGACCAGGACGTTGACCCGGGGGAAGCCTCATCCTCTGCCTCTAGGGGGCCTAGGGCCTTTAAAGCGGATGATTCTCTCCTATCTCTGATGAAAACAGAGTGGAGAAAGCCAGAGAAGGGTCCAGTGTTGACCAAAAGGTTCAAGGCCGTGTTCCCGGTCAGGGAGGATCAGGTATCTTCCTGGGGGCCTGTCCCGAAGGTGGACATGGCAATTGCAAAATTATCCAGGAGGACCCTGATCCCTTCAGACGGCGCCCTTAGGCGCGCCTATTCCTCGGCCTCCGCCTCAGTCGCGATTGCGTCGTCCGAAGTGGCGAATTTTCTGAAAACAAGGTTCTCCCAAATTGAGTCTGACCTGGACCATGGGGTCTCTAGGGACGACATTCTGGCCTCATGCAAGATGGCCAGCCTTGCCATTGATTACTTGTGCGACGCAGCTCCACAACAACTGAAGCTGGCATCTAAGTCGATGGCCCTTTCAACCGCGGGCAGGCGTCCGCTGTGGTTGAAACCCTGGAAGGCCGATACGACCTCAAAGCACAATCTGTGTGCCATGGCGTACGAACCCGGCAAGCTTTTTGGTGCAGAGCTGGACCAAATAATGGAGGGGCTGTCGGACAAGAAGGGCAAGTCCCTTCCCCAGCAGTCCTTTCGTGGTCGGGGCAGGGGGTATGGTTCCAGAGCGGAACCGCAACCCAGACCCCAGAGGAATTGGGGTTCCCGTAGAGGAGGAAAATCCTCTCGGGGTTCTAGACCCCCCAAGAAGTCCTCGGCGCTCTGATTGCGGGCCTCCTCGAGGCTCTTGGTATTTAGCCGGTCTGACTGGAAATCTCGGGCCCCCTTCTCCCCACATTCCCGTAGGCGGTCGCCTACAACATTTTCTACCTTGTTGGCAGGATCATATCCAGGACAGTTGGGTCCTGCGTGTAATTTCTCAGGGCTACCTGGTAGACTTGAGCAGTCGGCCTCTGGACAAATTTGTCCAGACAAGGCTTCTTCCCAGCAACAAGCAGAAGATTCTAGAAAGTTACGTACTAGAATACTTCCAGAAGGGGGCCTTAGAGGAGGTTCCTCTCCAAGAGAGGGGAACAGGTATCTACTCCCCAGTTTTCCTGGTACCCAAGAGTACCGGAGGGTGGAGAATGATTATAGATCTGAGGTTCTTCAACCGTTTCATAAGACAAAAGAAGTTCCGTATGGAAACTATCCAGTCAGTGACCAATCTTCTTATGCCGGGAGATTTCCTGGCAACCTTGGATCTCAAGGATGCTTATCTCCATATTCCCATCCATCCTGGGTCCAGAAGATTCTTAAGGATCGCGGTAAACATCGGGGGGGTCCTAAAGCATTTTCAGTTTGTGGCCCTCCCGTTTGGGATTTCTTCAGCCCCACACACTTTCACCAAAGTGGTGGTCTCTGTGGTGGCCGCACTAAGACTTCAAGGCTTGAGCATAGTTCCATACCTGGACGACTGGCTCCTCAGAGCTCCTTCCCAAGCGATCCTGTCCCAACACATCCAACAGGCTGTTACATTCCTACATCTGTTAGGATGGATAATCAATTGGGACAAATCCCAACTCCAACCAGCCACCTCAGTAAGGTTCCTGGGGTTCATGGTGGATTCAGTCAGGATGACGATTCATTTCACTCCCGAAAGAAGGCAAACCGTACAACAGACAGCCCGTTCCCTCTCTGTACCAAAACAGGTAACAATCCGAACGTGGATGAGGATGTTGGGACTAATGTCTTCAACCGCAGAGGCGGTACCTTGGGCATTATGGCATCTACGTCCGCTCCAGTCGGAAGTATTAGCCAAGTGGAATCACAGTCCGGTAGGACTCAATTCCGTGCTCTCCCTGCCTTACAAAGTCCGATCCTCTCTGAGGTGGTGGTCCCACCTCATGGACGGCAAGTCCCTGATCCAGCCCTCTTGGATCATACTTACTTCAGACGCATCCCTAGTAGGCTGGGGTGCGCATCTTCAGGACAAAACAGTCCAGGGAACTTGGACACCTCAGGAGAGGTTATTGTCATCGAATCTCCTGGAGATCAGAGCAATCAGACTAGCTCTTCTTCATTTTGCTCCCATCATCCGAGGGAAGGCAGTGAAGGTACAGTCAGACAGCATGACCGCTGTGTTGTATATCAACAAGCAGGGAGGCACGAGGTCACAAAGTCTCCTGAGAGAGATAGGGGTGATTTTGGATTGGGCAGAACTGAACCTCACCCACTTATCAGCCGTTCACATTCGCGGAGTTCACAATGTGATTGCGGATCGCCTGAGCCGAGGTCTTCCAACCGGAGAATGGTCACTTCATCCAGAGGTCTTCAAGGAGATAACACTCAGGTGGGGCATGCCAGAGATCGATCTCATGGCAACGAGGTTCAACACCAAGGTGGAGAGGTATTGCTCCCTTTACAGGGAGGACAACCCGGTGGCAATAGATGCACTGTCAATCCCATGGAGGTTCAGGCTGGCCTACATCTTCCCTCCAATTTCCTTGATACCAAGGGTCTTGATGAAAATCAGGCAGGACCAAGCGTCAGTTATCGCCAATTATCCCATACTGGCCGAAAAGAGCTTGGTTTACCCAACTCCTACAGATGAGTCGGGGTCAATTTCTGAGGCTTCCCCCAGAGAGAGTACTGGTGTCGGGGGGCACCCAGGTCTCCTCAAATCTTCAAATGTTCAACCTGACAGCCTGGAGGTTGATCAGTCCCTTCCAAGGATAGAAGGGCTATCGGGGTCTGTCTTGAGAACCCTGGAGCACTCCAGATCAGAAGCGACCAACAAGGCCTACTCCAGAATCTGGAAGATTTTTTCGTCCTGGTGTGCTAGGTATCAGCAAACATCCGCTGAAGCTTCCATCCCGATGATCCTACAGTTTCTACAGGACGGTCTGGACAGGGGGCTATCACCCGCTACCCTTAAAGTGCAGATCTCAGCAATCTCTGCTTGTCTCAACAGAGCTGTTTCTCAAGACCCCCTTATCAAGAGATTCCTGAAGGGAGCCTCAAGATTAAAGTCTACAGTAATCAGACCCATCCCGGTTTGGGATTTATCGGTCGTGCTCAGGGGGTTATCATCTCCCCCCTTTGAGCCCCTAGAGGAGGCGGGATTCAGGTTTCTAACCTGGAAGATCACCTTCTTGTTGGCTGTTACCTCTGCAAAGCGAGTTGGGGAACTCCAGGCTTTTTCTGCCTTTGAGCCTTATACAAAGTTCCTGCAGGATCGGGTACTCCTCAAATTTTTACCTACCTTCATCCCAAAGGTTCCCTCCTTTGACAATATTAACCAGGTGATCTCCCTACCAACATTGGCTCCATCCCCCTCCTCTGAGGAAAGAGGGCTCCATACCCTCGACATTGCGAGATGTCTTAGGATTTACCTGGAACGCTCCAAGGTATTTAGGAAGGATGAAAACCTCCTTATCCTTTTTTCCGGTACCCATAAGGGGAGGAAAGCCTCTAAGCCCTCCATCAGTCGCTGGATTAAAGAGGCAATTCGGGAGTCCTATATGTCTCAGGGCTCGGAGCCCCCTGAATTTGTAAGGGCCCACTCTACTCGAGCAGTGGCCACTTCTTTTGCAGAGAGAAGCTCGATCCCATTGGATGTGATCTGTAAGTCAGCTTCTTGGAGTTCTCACTCCACTTTTATCTCACACTATAGAGTGGATACTAGAATACATGGTTATTCCTCATTTGGCCGGACAGTGTTATCTTCCGCCAGGCATGAGGACCCTCCCATGGGGGTTTCTACTTGCTAAATCCCCATCTGTGCCACTGGTTAGGACGTAAGGGAATCGTTAATTTCTAACGATAATTTGTTTTCCCTTAGTCCTAACAGTGGCACACAAATTTCCCCCCCCTTGTTTATTATTATTATTATTAGTATTTTTGTCTACTTGTTATTACCAGTGTTTTTTATTTGTTCATTAAACTTCCACCTGTCCTAACCAGTCCACAGGGGCAGAATACCCCATCTGTGCCACTGTTAGGACTAAGGGAAAACAAATTATCGTTAGAAATTAACGATTATATGTATTGCTATTTTTTATTGCTGGTCATTATTTTAGCTATTGTCCTGATTTTAGTTAATAAACATGTACTCCACCAGAAGCGCAGTGAAAGGGTCTCCAGCCAGAAAATAACCTGCACTTTCAGCCTGCAGACAATACCCCCCTTCCCCCAAACAGGGAGTTCCTTTTGTCTATGGGATTTCAGTGAATGGGAGGGCAGGGCATCAGTGTGTAGAAAGATAGCGTGCGATCTAATTCACAGACTGCCTGTAGGGGGAGGGGGGATGGGGTGCAACCTTATTCAGCGCCTCAGTAAAGTTCATTTGATATACATTTGCTAATATAAGCTTAAGTCCCCAGAAGTTTTTTATGTTATATTTATATCCAGTGCGGCAGTATATTGTGTATATACATAGTTCCACTACCAATCGCAATGCATGACTGCATAGAAATGTAAATACTGATATTATTGGTAACTAGCAATGCATTTTTTTACAAATATAAAAATATATTACAAGTTATATTATAATATAAATAATAATAATAATTATAATATATATTTATATACACGCACATATACATGTATATAAATTATTCATTTTTATTCATAAAGTAAAGTAACACCATATGCAGTAATATATATTTGTACTGTATGTATTTTTATTTATTTAATTAGGGATTAGGCTATCTTTCTTTGCAAATTTTTGTCTCACTCTGCCGATTTGGCTGCGTGCAGAGCAGTAGTTATGATAGCGATATTATGTCCAAGCTCTCCCCCCCCCTCCACCCTGGTGTAACAATCTGAATATACAACTGGGACATAATATCGCAATCATAACTACTGCTCTGCACACAGCCAAATCGGCAGAGTGAGACGTGAAGCCGGACACTGCGCTGCAGTATGTGCCGGTAGTATATAAGTCTTTGTCTTTGCTGTGGATAGTAGGGTTAGGAGGGGGAGGTGACTTGGATTGACAGCCTGGGGAAGCAGCCCTATGCTGGATGAAGGAGTGTGAGAGCAGAGGAATGTAATTACCTAGTTGAAATCGCCATGCGATTACTTCGAGTTATATTAATCGCATGGCGATTTCAACTTGGACCTGGTTTACTATGGTTGGCTTCAATGGCTTGGTAGAATTAGCGAATATGACGAATATATTCGTTATATTCCACAAAACGAAGATAACGAATGTATTCGTCATATTCCACAAAACGAAGATAACGAAGTATTCTGCATCTTCGTTTTAGCTACCTATTCATCAACTTCGCTAATTCTAGCAATCATATAGGAAAGTTTACTATAGAGACAGCTAAGTTTAATTCGCTATGCGATTATATTACTTAGCTTTTTTTTATAAATAGAATAATTATAATAATTATCAGGTATTATAATTATTCCTTTTTTTTTTAAAAAAAAGCAGTCATATAATCGCATAGCGAATTAAACTTAGCTGTCTCTATAGTAAACTTTCCTATATGATTGCTAGAATTAGCAAAGTTGATGAATAGGTAGCTAAAACGAAGATGGAGAATATTTCGTTATCTTCGTTTTGTGGAATATAACGAATACATTCGCCATATTCGTTTTGTGGAATATAACGAATATATTCGTCATATTCGCTAATTGTACCAAGCCAACCATAGTAAACCAGGTCCAAGTTGAAATCGCAATTCGATTAATTCAAGTTATAATAATCGAACTTCGATTTTAACTTAACACTGCTATATTCCATATTAGGCTAGAATTAACGAATATGGAATATAGCAGTGCTAAGTTAAAATCGAAATTCGATTATTATAACTTGAAATAATCGCATTGCTATTTCAATAGGAGAGTAGCCTTTAAGTTAAAATCGAAATTCGATTATGTAAATTGCATATTAATCGCGATAACAAGAATAATGACGAATATTCGATTTCGACGAATATAAAACGATATTCTATCGAATATTCGCGAATTTCGTCGAAATCGAATATGGCACCTGCCGCTCATCACTACTGATGAAATGAGAGTAAGTCTTGATGGGCCAGATGGATGGGCCCGTGGCTGGATTGGTAAAGGGCAGAGAGCTCCAGTTTGACTCAGACGCCAGCAAGGTGGAGGTGGAGTACTGGTTTGGGCTGGTATCATCAAAGATGAGCTTGTGGGGCCTTTTTCGGGTTGAGGATGGAGTCAAGCTCAACTCCCAGTCCTACTGCCAGTTTCTGGAAGACACCTTCTTCAAGCAGTGGTACAGGAAGAAGTCTGCATCCTTCAAGAAAAACATGATTTTCATGCAGGACAATGCTCCATCACACGCGTCCAAGTACTCCACAGCGTGGCTGGCAAGAAAGGGTATAAAAGAAGAAAATCTAATGACATGGCCTCCTTGTTCACCTGATCTGAACCCCATTGAGAACCTGTGGTCCATCATCAAATGTGAGATTTACAAGGAGGGAAAACAGTACACCTCTCTAAACAGTGTCTGGGAGGCTGTGGTTGCTGCTGCACGCAAAGTTGATGGTGAACAGATCAAAACACTGACAGAATCCATGGATGGCAGGCTTTTGAGTGTCCTTGCAAAGAAAGGTGGCTATATTGGTCACTGATTTGTTTTTGAATGTCAGAAATGTATATTTGTGAATGTTGAGATGTTATATTGGTTTCACTGGTAAAAATAAATAATTGAAATGGGTATAGATTTGTTTTTTATTAAGTTGCCTAATAATTATGCACAGTAATAGTCACCTGCACACACAGATATCCCCCTAAAATAGCTAAAACTAAAAACAAACTAAAAACTACTTCCAAAAATATTCAGCTTTGATATTAATGAGTTTTTGGGGTTCATTGAGAACATGGTTGTTGTTCAATAATAAAATTAATCCTCAAAAATACAACTTGCCTAATAATTCTGCACTCCCTGTAATTCCGACTCGGGGATGTACAGCTGGTATAGAGGGCCGGAAAAGCAGTCCTTAGAGGCAATATCTTAGCTTACGTAAACAGACTTGGGAAGACTACGGCACAGAAGCTTAGGGTACTATCAGCCACGTTAAAGGATTCGTACACTGCCCATCAAAGAAATCCCTCAGACAGTACTAGAAGAGAATGGCAAGAAAAGAAGCTAGAGTATGAACACTGGTTGAGGCAAAAGGAGGAGGTGGAGGGTAAAAGGCGTGAGGCAAGATTTTTCAAATACGGTAATAAATCTGGGAAAATGCTGGCCACTTTAGCGAGAGGGATAAGCCCATCCACGCATATCACAGGTTTAAAAAATAACAGGGATGTCCTATGTCACCAGCCACAAGAGATAGTGGGTATCTTAAGCGATTTCTACAAGTCTCTTTATTCTAGCGATGAGAGGAGGGATTCACAAGGGGTAGGATGGCTGAATTCCTTGAATCTGCCGAAGGTGTCTCAGGAAGATCTGTTGTTACTGAATAGGCCTGTTATGGATGAAGAGGTAATGGAGGTAATTAAGAAATCAGGTAGTGGGAAGGACCCAGGTCCTGATGGCTATACAAATGAGTTTTATAAAGTCATGGCACAGGATGTAGCTAAAGTACTCACAAAACTGTATAATGACATATTGCAGGGACAGCTGATTCCAACCGATATGAATACAACTTATATTAATGTAGTAGAAAAAGTATATGGCTGGCACTCAAATATGTGATACCAATTGAAATGACAATTTATTAGACATTAAATTAAAAATCAGTAAAATATACGCAATAAAATCAATTAAAAATCTGTGGAAATATAGATGAAATGTAAAAAACGCAGGATGAATATGCACTGAAGATTGCCACAATCACAATCAATGGGTATTTGCAGATTCTCTAAAAGGCTCAAAAATCCTTTTGGACAATTTCTCTATAATGTAAAATTATGTCCTCCTTGAAATAGTCATCTGATTGGGATATGAAGTGTTCCGGAATCGGCACTGTGGCCGAGTGATGATGTCAATACAGGGAAAAGATATACAGTTCCAACTGGTGTTTATACACCGCAAGATAAATATAAAGCTGCAGGTGAGGAGTGAAGCGGGACCGTTTTTCTTACCCTATAATTCGGGGTCGGTAGCTGGAAAGTCTCTTTCCCTTGCTGCTACTCACCACGCTGCACCAGCTTCTTCTCACGCTGTTTGGCGTCCTCGTCCGAGACTTCCGTACCACGTGGTGGTTGTCTCGCGGGATTTACCTGTGAGTTTGTTAGATCTTCTTTTTCCTCGGAGTAATTTCGAGTCGAAGTTTTGTGGAGCGCTCCAACATCCGAAAAGTTTGCAAACTTTCTTAGTACGTCCGGGTCCTTCTTTATGGGGGTGAACTATGCCAGACGCGTTTCGGGGACGTCTCTCCCCTTCCTCAGTCCCCTTCCTCAGTGGCTCTCTACCTATTTCATTTCTAGGGAGGTGCTATATGATAAAAATGATGAGCTTCAGTAAACTCCTCTATCCCATGCAGACCCTGCCAATACTATAGCGACCTGGAGAGCAATCAGGAAAACTTTTGGCCTCCCATGTGAGATCTCAAAAACAATGTTGTTATGGGGTCATCCTGACTTGGAATCTACCATGACCAATAAACAACGGATGCAATGGACGCAGAAAGGGGTCTCAAAGGTCAGACACATATGGAAGCAAGAGGAGGGGAGATTTTATAGCTTCCAGGAGATACAATCGGTGTACGGACTCTCTCCAAATCATTTTCTAGCATACTATCAGATTATGGCCTTTTTAAAAGGAAAGGTGAGAGATTTATCTAATGTGTTTCTATCTGGCCCATTTGATACACTGTTAGGCAGCGAAGGGGGCCGGAGTGACTTGTCCGTCATTTATATTTGCTTGCGAGATGAAGAATCGAGGAGAGGGGATTTAACTTTATTTAAAACCTGGCTAAAAGATTTTCCGGATTTGAACCTCCCGGAGCAGTTATTTGGAGGGATGGGACAAGGTGCGGAAAACGAGTAGTAATGAAATATGGAGGGAAACGTATTTTAAGATAATGCATAGGGCCATATATGGTTTCCACTTACCAAAGGTTGCAGCCCCGGTTTTACCTGATAGGATAACACACTGCCCTAAATGCAGTCTTCCAAACACCGATATCACGCATGGGTTGTGGTCTTGTGTGAAAACCCAGGAGTATTGGAAATCCTTCATTGATAAGATCAATAACAAATGTCAAGTGAGAATTCTTACTGATCCATAACTAATCTTATTTCAGGTAGGAAGATCTGGAATACAACCATGACTAACGGATTGAATGCATGTGCTTCTATTGGCAGCAAAACGTAGTTTGCTAGCTCATTGGCTATGACCTCATGTACCGAAAGTAGATGAGGCAATTCGTTTGACCACCCATGCATAAAACTAGAAGGTGTTGAGGCGGAAAATTGCAAATCAAAGCAGGCCGTACCTTTTTTCAAAAAGTGGAGATCATATATGGATCACTTTTGTACTGAAGAGGAGATCCTGACTATTGTTACACCGTTTGCCCAAACGGAATGGTTCTTGAGATTGGGAACTTCAGATCCATGGTATGTGTTACTCAATGAGAAGGGAAAGGCATGAAAATAGGGAGAGGGATTGATACTTTACATATTCATTTTGCTTCAAGCTAAAGTCGAGATGAGTGGGATGGGGAGGGGGGGTGGGTGGCAATGTTTTGAAGGGTATTGTAAGAATTATGTAAAACAAAAAAACAAAACAAAAAATGTCTTTGATTTGCATTGTAATAAATTGTAACATGTCAATATTATTATCTTTTCAATAAAGAGAAGTTTAAAAAAAAAAAAAAACACATGCACGTTTGGGGGCACTTGGAATTCCCAGCGGGGATTGAGTCTCAGCACTTTGTAACATGGAGGGAGAGGGGCATTGTTAGAGTTAGGGATTTATGGAATCCACAGGAAAAATGCTTCCATTCCCACACCGAAATGCAGGAGAAATATAATCTTAGACACGCACAGCACCTATTCGCTTCCAACTTATGGAGTTCCTGAAGAACAGAGTACAGAACCTGGGTATGATTCTCTCTCCTAACGACTTTGACCATTTACTGGGTCATGGAGGGGGGAAGAGATCTCTTTTGGAACTCTACCAAAGGATTAGGGAGTCCAAGAAGAAATGCATGGTGGGAACTCTCTTCTTGAAATGGAAAATGGATTTTCCCCTTCTAGATATTCAACAAATAGTTCCACAGGGATGGGACAGGGTACAAAAAGTCGTCTCAAATGAAGGATGGAGAGAAACTCATTTTCGAATGATGCATAGAGCCATATACGGGTTCCAATACTCCACTAACAATCAATCAAGATTAACTGGATGCCCAAAATCTCGCCTTAGATGATCAGATAGGCTCCACGGGGTTTGGTCATCAAAAAAGTTCTGGAAACAGATAAAAGCCCAAATCCGTACACATTTAAAGATATCTATACCACTGGCTCCGGAGTTTATCCTGTTCAATGTCCCTTCAGGGGAGAAATGTTTACCACCGGTAATACATATATCTATATTAGCAGCAAAGCGCTGCTTTTTTCGTGAATAGCTCCAACCCCGCATCCCCTCGATGACGGAGATTTTTCACCACATTTAAAGGTGCTTTTATATGGAAATAATTGAAACAAACCAAAGGAATACATGTCAAAGCAGTGTACTCAGATGCATATATGAAGGTCCTAATGGAGCCCTTTGTGTCTTCTGAATGGTACTTAAAAAAGAAAATAGCAGGCACATTGGGGAGACTCCAGGTAGATTGAGGTTTTTATTACATATCCACATCCTGTCAACTGAGGAAAAGCACCAGTTTAAAGGAGGGGGGTGGGGTTCTGTTTTGTTTTTGTTTCTGTCTCTTTGCAAATCTCTGGGTGATATTTAACCCTAACTTCCAATACACTATACATAATGGCTATATACAATATGTATAATGGCTTAATGCATGGATTATCCTTATGTGATGTTAATGTACATTATCTGTGTAAAATCTCAATAAAGATTATATATTAAAAAAAAATAAGAAATTAACTTGTTACACAACTACGAGAAATTTAGACTGCTGAGATCCGAAAAGTTGCACCTCTACATCAAAATATGGGATCCTTGGAACAATTTTATTAAATCTGATTTTATAACCAATTTTTTTGTAATGCCATTCAAGTTTATGACATTCTTTTCTTGGCTTGAATATTGAATTGGAGTCCTATACCTTTAAACTTTTCTTACCCAGTTTTCCCCCTCTTATTTATTTTGTTCTGTGTGATTTTATCTATGACCAGGGCATATAGGTTTATTTTTCAGTTTACTAAGGCCTCATGCACACGACCGCTGTGTGTTTTGCGGTCCGCAAATTGCGGATCCGCAAAATATGTATAGCATCCGTGTGCGTTCCTCAATTTGCAGAATGGCACGGACAGTCATTAATATAACTGCCTATTCTTGTCCGCAAAACGCTGACAAGAATAGGACAGGTTATAATTTTTTGTGCTGTCCACGTCTTTTGCGGCTCCATTGAAGTGAATTGGGCCTCATTCGAACCGCCAAAACTGTGGCTCGGATGCGGACCAAAATAATATCCGTGTACATGCATGCTACTAAATGCTATCTTCTAAAATAAAAAATATTATTGCAAAGAGGCGCTGGGTGAAAAGATATGGTCATCTTTTTATTTTCTATCTATAGCTGTACTAGTTACTTATAGTAAGCAATAGGGGGTGTACGACACTCTCCAGGGTCCCCCCCAGAAGGGTACCCTAATTAGCTAAGAAAGTTACTGCCACCAAAGGGATACACGGCTCATCCCAAAGGGATCAGCTGCTCTTTAACCGCTAGCTGTCATCTTGCCCCCGACCAGAGGGTATTTACAGCTATATGTTCATATTACTGTTAAAAAAGGTTAAGATTTATTATGCCTTTTATTTTAGTAATGTTATGGTTTACTTGTTTGCTGTCGGGATTCTACACGAAGATGAGAGATATGCAGATGAACATTCAAACACCATGTATAATTAAAAAAACTGCTTCATACAACGTTTACGGTCTCAACATTCCCAGGAAAGATCTCAACTAATTCAATACCTAAAGAGCAATAAAATAGATATAGTGTTTTTACAACACATTAAAATAAAAAACATACACCCCTGTGTGGGATCTACACACAATGGTTCAATGCAAACACTCCTGTTAAAAGAAGAAAGGGTGTCTCTATTTTATTTTAAAAAAATCCATAGATTTTAAACCTATAGACACATGCGTTGATGAGGAAGGCAGATACCTAATAGTCAAGGGAAAAATCAAGGAACAAACATATACTTTTGCGAACTTATATATGTACCTAACATAGATCAGTCTAATTTTATGAAATATGTTTTCTTAAAGATAGGCTCGTTTGCTGAAGGCACTCTGATCTTTGGAGGGGATTTGAACGTGGCATTTGACCCAGAAATGGACACGACAATTAAGAAATATCTAGAACATCAGTTAATAGACATGTGGAGGTTCTGGTACCCTAATGACAAGGGTTATTCCTTTTATTCAGCGATTCACAATTAATATTCAAGAATTGATTATCTCTTTAGCCAATTAGATAATGTCCAAGCATCTAAATATGGCATCCTTTTCTGATCACCCTCCAATAGTGGTTAAATAAAATGTTTTAAAAATAAAGTGAGTAGGGGTAATTGGGTGCTTAACAATTCTCTTATTAACCTTGATGAAGACATCTGTACTATGACTGAGCAGAATAAACACTTCTTAGATGACCAGCAAGGCTTTAGTATGGGAAACACATAACTTGGTGGCACATGGATATTTCATCCAGCTAGGAGCTAGAAAGAAAATTTCTGATAACATAGAAAGAATAAGGAAGTTAGAGTCTCTACACAAGCTATCCCTACGGCGGGCAACAGAAAAAGAATGGAGTGGAGTTAAAAGAACTCCTGAATTGACAGATTTCTGTTTATGCATAAATATAAACAATACACTGAGGCTAATAAATGTGGGAAACATTTAGCTAGAATAATACAAAAATAAAGGAATAAAACTAACATTTATAGGGTGAAAATGAGAAGAACAGAGATATATTTAAAACTGAGGACATAGCAAAAGCCTTCTGTGACTTATTCCAAGCAAAACTGGGGGGTCAGTCAGCACATCCAAATGTGCAGGTCCACGTTGCCATGGCTGAAAATACAAAAATAATAGACAAACAAAATGCAACAGCACTCTGCAACCACAAACTATAAACTAAGTACATATAATAATGCCATACTCACTATATAAAATTCTAAAATGTTGTAAATGTGAGATTCTTGGCAAATAGTCTTGTACAAAATTATTTGTGCACATCTGCCGGCATCAAGGAGACAAACTTATGTCACCCTTCTCACAAGACAAAATAAAATAAAATCTATAATAAAAAGTGGACCTCCTTGCGCTTCCGGCGTCTAAGGCTACTTTCACACTAGCGTTGTTTGAATCCGGAGTTCAATTCCGACACCGGAGCTGTCCGCCGGATCCGGAAAAACGTGTGAAAACTGATTACATTTGAATCCTGATCAGGATTTCGATCACAATGGAAAAATGCATTGGAAAAAACGGATCCGCCATTTATGGACTTTAACATTTTTTTCCTATTTTTCGGGTTTAAAATGCAAAAGCCGGATCCGTTTTGACTGAACACACGGAGCCGGATCTGGCGTTAATGCAAGTCAATGGGAAAAAAGCCTGATCAGGCGTTCAGTCAAAGTGTTCAGGATTTTTGGCCGGAGGTAAAAATACTGCATGCAACGTTTTTCTGAAAAGCCTGATCAGTCAAAAAGACTGAACAGAAGACATCCTGATGCATCCTGAGGGACGGACTCTCCATTCAGAATGCATTAGGATAAAACTGATCAGTTCTTTTCCGGATTTGAGCCCCTAGGACGGAACTCAGCGCCGGAAAAGAAAAACGCTAGTGTGAAAGTAGCCTAAGTTTGCAAAAATCTGCCAGTCCTGGCTGGTTCCGCTGCTATGTGTCTTGAAAGGAGCTGTTGTCCTCCTTAAAATTGTGATATAAGTAGCTAATATATCACCCGTAGGTGACGTGAGACACAAGCGCTGAAGTAGCAAACCAGACCGCTATCTCCCTCTGTTAATTTAATGTATGAGTGAGTGCTAGAAGGGAAAGAAAGGATGCAAAAGACTATATAGCAAGACCATTAATGGGCAAAATAAAAAAAAAGCTATTAACACATTACCTATAACTAAAAGTCCAGGCCCGGACGGGTATAGGGTCCAATATTAGAAAAAAAATTGTAAAATACTTATGACAGAATTTTTTCAATGGATTAGGCACCACGGACTCCATTAGTCAATAAATGCCACAATTATTGTTTTCCCAAAAGAAGACCATTTGTGCCAAATACAGACCAATTTCATTGTTTAACAGTGATGTAAAAATGTACGCTTCCTCATTACAAGAAGTTCTGCCAGAATTAATCTACTAAGAGCAAGTTGGTTTTACCCCAGGAAGGGGCTGAGGGCCGACATCTAGTTTTGAATGGCAGCGGGGCCCGTTGCAGTCACTGTATTCTATTGCACTGGGCCCCACTCACTGTAGTAATCCTATCTATAACTGTAGGCATTGTTTAACTATAATCTTCAATACAATCCATTAATCTTCACTTACTAACGTCCGTATCAGGCAGGAGGCCGGGCGGGCACTGGCAGCGTAACTCACTACGTCACGCGCCTGCTCCGCCCACTTTATGAATGAAGCAAGCGGCGCAGGCACGTGATGTAGTGAGTTACGCTGCCAGTGCCCTCCTGCCTGATACAGACGTTAGTAAGTGAAGATTAATGGATTGTATTGAATATTATTATAGTTAAACAATGCCTCAGTTATAGATAGGATTACTACAGTGAGCGGGGCCCAGTGCAATAGAATACAGTGACTGCACCGGGCTCCGCTGCCATTACAAAACTAGATGCTGGCCCCACCCTCTGTATTGGAGGTCATTCACACTACACAGGGACACTGTTATGGGGGGATCTGTGGATGACACATAGCATAAGATGGGTGCCACAGGTGCCCCATAACAGTGCCATCCACAGATGACCCCATATCACTAAGCTGAAACGTTGCATCTGGAATAATGTTTCGCCTTTTGGCCGTGCTGTCTCCATTTTTATTTTTTATTTTTATTTTTTGGACATTCATGCTCCCATAACAGTGTCATCCACATATCCCCATAACAGTGTCATCCACATATCCACCATAACAGTGTCAGCCACAGATCCCCCCAAACCCATGTTAGCCACAGATCCCCCATAACAGTGTCAGCCAAAGATCCCCCATAACAGTGTCAGCCACAAATCCCCCATAATAGTGTCTTCCACAGACCACTATTAGTTCAAAACCCACCAAAAGCACAACTTTTGGTTCCCCAATTTTTTTTTCTTATTTTCCTCCTCAAAAACCTAGGTGCGTCTTATGGGCCGGTGCGTATTATAGGGCGAAAATACGGTAATACAACATAGCAAAGTTAGGCTGAATTGGCTTTTCCTTGAAGCTACATTGGGCAAATTTGGCTTTCCGATTGAATATATTAGGAAAATAATGGCCTTTTATACCAACCCTACAACTGTTTAGAATCAACTTTCCTCCAATTTTAAACAGGCGCAAAAAAATACTTAGACGAATGGAATGAGCAATATGTGTCCTGCACGGGTTGGGTGAATATGATTAAGATGATGATTCTTCCTAGGCTCTTGTACTTATTGCAATGCTTACCCATTGAGATACCACAACACTATTTTAAAGCATTTAAAAAGATGGTCCTATCATTCGTGTGAAAGAATGGACAAAATAGAGTTACATACAATACCCTCAGCAGACAACAGCAAGCAGGAGGCCTAGGCTTACCGGATTTGGAGTATTACAGAATAGATACCCAAATAGCTAGAGTATGCAGTAGTGGATTGCATAGGATATCCTTTGATACACACAGTTTGGAAGACAGGAAAGAATCAGCATATGTATGGCAATGTTAAGAACCCACTTACTAAAATCACTGTTAAAATATGGTTCAACACACTTAAACGTCTTATATGGAACAACCCTCCAACAGAGGAACAAACATTACACGCGACCCTTCCTAGAAAATATAAAAATTTGAGGGACAAGATACGGGGGAATGTTCAATTTAGTCAGATGTGCTTTGGGAAGCTGTTTGTTGTGAATAAAGTCATGCCTCTGCCCGAACTCAACAAAATCTCAGATCAAACCCTTTTCTACGAAAAGGAATACAGGAAACTAACTTCACAACTCTTCAAAATAGATATGTGCAAAGAAACAGCTAGTTTAGCTAGTAGCGTTATTAACCCCTTCACGTCTGCAATCTGTATATATACGTGATAGCTGCACATACCCTGTGCAGCTACCACGTATATAAACGTTCTGGCAGCTCTTTAATCCAAGCGCTGCAAAGCGCTTGGATTAAAGCTTCTGCCCCTGCCCTGTATGCTGTCATGGACAGCATACAGTGCAGTAATGCCGGCAAGGGACCAATCAGAGTGGCCCCTTGCCGGCAATCGATCCGATTGGTTAGTCTGTGCAGACTAACCAATCGGATCGTGGCAGTGTTAAAATGCCGGTTTCAGGCTCTGATCTGCGCTCTGCAGTGTAACTCATGCCCCCCGATCTGTGCCCTTCCAAGCCCTTAGTGCCGATCTGTGCCCCCCCATCTGTGCTCCGCTGATCTGTGCCCCTCTCCTGCGCTGATGGCATGCGGTCCGCCCCCTCCCCGCCCCCTGCATTCATTTTCAAGCCGCCCCTCCTGCCCCAGCCTCCCTCGATATTGTGGGCAGCCTCCCGACCCCCCCTTTCCAGTGCTGCCCCCCGATCCCCCTGCTGTGTGCGATGGCGGCGGCTCAATTACTGAGCCATCGCCATCAGCAGAGAGTGTCAGCTCTATGCTGACACTCTCCTGTAACCCCTATAGATGCCGCGGTTGCGGCATCCATGGGGTTAACAGAGGGAGGGAGCTCTCTCTCTCCACCATCGGGGCTGCAGCGCTGTGATTGCAGCACCCGATGGTTGCCATGGCAACCGGACGCTTTGCAAGAGCGTCCGGTTGCCATGGCAAAGGCGTCCAGTGCTGCCACCTACAGGCAATCTGAAAGTACTATACTTTGGAATGCAAGAGCATTGCAAAGTATAGTACAACTATCAGCCCCACTGGATCTTCAAGATCCAAGAGGGAACTGATAAAAAAAAGTGAAAATAATAAAAGTAAAAATAAATAAATAAATAAAAATGTAAATTAGAAAAAAGAAATGGCCTTTTCCTATAAAAAAAATAAAATAAAATACACATATTAGGTGTCGCCGCGTCCGTAACGACCATCTCTATAAATATATCACATGATAGACCCCGTCCGATAAACACCATAAAAATAAAATTAAAAAAACAGTGCCAAAAAAGCTATTTTTGTCACCTTACATCACAAAAAGTGCAACAGCAAGCGATCAAAAAGGCTTATGACCCCCAAAATAGTACCAATCAAACCGTCACCTTGTCCCGCAAAAAATTATACCCTATTTAAGACAATCGTCCAAAAAATTAAAAAGCTATGGCTCTCAGACTATAGAGACACTAAAACATCATTTTTTGGGTTTCAAAAATGCTATTATTGTGTAAAACTTAAATAAATAAGAAAAAGTATACATATTAGGTATTGCCACGTCCGTAACGATCTTCTCTATAAAACTATCACATGACCTAACTCCTCAGATGAATGCTGTAAAAATAAATTAATTAAAACTGTTCCAAAACAGCCCATTTTTGGGTCACCTTGCCCCATAAAGTGTAATAATGAATGATCAAAAAATCCTATGTACCCAAAAATGGTACCAATAAAAACCTCAACACTTTCTGCAAAAAACGAGCCCCTGCACAAGACGATCGGCACAAAAATAAAAAACATATGGCGTTCAGAAAACCAATCCAGCACAATTTACCTTCCAAAAACCGTATGGCATTCCTTTCCTTCTGCTCCCCTGCCGTGTGCCCGTACAGCAGTTTACGACCACATGTGGGGTGTTTATGTAAACCGGGTAATACATTATGAGTTTTGTTTGGCTGTTAACTCTCAATGTGTTAAAAAAAAATATATATATATAAAATGGAAAATCTGCCAAAAATGTGAAATTTTGAAATTTCATCCCCATTTTCCTTTAATTCTTGTGGAACGCCTAAAGGGTTAACAAAGTTTTTAAAATCAGTTTTGAGTAACTTGAGGGGTGTAGTTTCTACAATGGGGTCATTTATGAGGGCTTCCACTATGTAAGCCCCACAAAGTGACTTCAGACCTGAACTGGTCCTTAAAAAGTGGGTTTTGGAAATTTTCTTAAAAATTTTAAGAATTGCTACAAAACTTCTAAGCCTTCTAACGTCCTAAAAAAATAAAATGACATTTCCAAAATGATGCCAACATAAACTAGACATATGGGGAATGTTAAGTAATAAATATTTTATTAGGTATGACTTTCTGTTTTAGAAGCAGAGAAATAGAAATTTGGAAAATTTTGAATTTTTCCAAATTTTTGGTAAATTTGGGATTTTTTCATAAATAAAGGTGAAATATATTGACTCAAATATATGACTGTCATGAAGTACAATGTGTCACGAGAAAACAATCTCAGAATCGCATGGATAAGTAAAAGTGTTCCAAAGCTATTACCACATAAAGTGACGCATGTCCGATTTGAAAATTTTGACCTGGACATTGGGGCATCAATGACCCTTGGTCATGAAAGGGTTAAGCAACTGCTTGCAAGACGGCCCTTGGCATTTGCCGTCTCGTGCATTTATAAAGCGCTAACAAGCGTTGATTCCAGACCTCAATATATTATTAACTGGTCCAAAGAATTGAAGATACCTTTTTATACTAAAAAAAATGCATCCTTAAGAACGCTATATTACCATGTACCTCTACAAATCAAGAAACTCATTTTAAACTGGTGTCTAGGTTGTATAAAACCCCCTCAATATTACACAGAATTAACCCAGATATACAGTACCATACACATGCTGGAGATGCCAACTAGGTGATGGCAATCTCTCCCATATCTGGGTGGACTGCCCGCTAGTAAAAAAAATTTGGTTGGATTTTACCAAGGGTATAAATGATATTTACTCTACTAATACTGCAATAAATAGAGAACTGATTCTTCTGCATATATATAGGAAAAGCAATGTTGTTCTTAAGGATAAATTGTTTCCTCATCTCCTAAATGCAGCCAAACTATGGATGGAAAAAACTCCACCGTCTCTTATGTATTGGTTTAATCTAGTTGTCACCATCAGGAGTTATGAAAGATGTACCGTAAATGGTCTATCCTTAGGCAGTTCAGTAACTACACCAAAACCTGGGAAAAATGGATAAACTTTGAAAAGCTTAACACGATTCTCCAATACTAAACACCACAAAAAGGAACTTTAGAAGGATTAGAACAGGAAATAGAAGCGGTTATTAAAGGGGTATTCCCATCACATACAATGGGGGCATATCACTAGGGTATGCCCCCATTGTCTGATAGGTGCGGGTCCCACCTCACCTACAATGAGAACGGAGCGGGGCTGAAGGACCCACAAAGCACTGCTCCCATAGAAGTGAACCGGAGTGCACTGGGCACGCGCGGCCCCTGCTCCCAATCATTTCTATTGGGCAGATGGAAATAGCCGAGCGCTCTTTCCCTGCTCTCTTCTCATTGTAGATGCGTGTTCCAGAGGTGGGACCCACATCTATCAGACAATGGGGGCATATCCTAGCGACATCCGCACATTGTCTGAGATGGCAAAACCCCTTTAAGGGCGACTTATTGGTTAGGTTACTTTTTCCATCACTTTTCATTATACATTCTTTTTTTTTATAATCTTTATTCTTTCTTTTTACAAATACGTCTTACAAAATCTTGAACAATCCTTAATCTTGATTTACATTATAGTCGACATACATACATACATACATATAATTTGGAATTCCTTTTCCCTCCACCCACTGCATGTTTTCCCTCTGGAGAGGAGAGGGGGGGGAAGGGGGAGAATCCACCCCCTCCTCTCTCCTCTTCCCCCCCAGGGCCCACAAAGCCAGTGCCCCCAAAAATAACAACTATTTTAACCATTCCCACCACAATCTGGTAAGATTTTCCCATTCCTTAATCGTGGGTGCAACACTATCTCCCCAATGGTTAACAATGCATTTCCTGGCCTGAAATAAGAGTTTAGATGCTATATCTCGATGATCATGTATCTTTATTTTGTCAATTTCCCCCAAAATACATATTTCAAGGTGCCCAGGAACTCTGAATGAGTGATATTCCTCTATTTTTTCAATTACCTTCTCCCAGAGTTTCTGAGCCCCTGTACACAACCAGAGTATATGAACATCGTATACACCTACTCTCCCGCATTTTTGACAGCTAAATTCTTTAGATTTATAGCATTTCATCAAAATCTTGGGAGAATAGTATAAACGATATAATATATTAAATTGAGTAATTCTATGGGAACAGTTCTTTGATACTCCACTTTTTGCTTGTATAGCCAATTCTCAAAATTCCTCCGATTGGGTACTTAGAACATCTTGCCATTTATACATTAAGGTAGTAACTGTTTTTCCCTTAGCTTTTTGATGTAAAAGGCTTCCATATATTTTCTCCCTGGCGTTAGTTTAAAGATATTATCCAGAGGTCGTGGGAGGATAGCAATTTGTGTTCCTTTCCCCGACGTCATTCTTAATGCTTGTTTCAGTTGTAAATAATAGAGGCTCAAATCCCTACTCCCTAATTCATACTCATTTTTAAAATTTTGATATGCCACTATATCTCCCTCTTTCCATACCTGGCCCAATCTTAAGATTCCATATTTCCACCAGATTTTCTGTTCACTTGTTTTTAATTCTATAAAATGCACATTGTTCCACAGTAGGGTATCTGAATAGATTTTGTTTTGAAGCCAAAGTTTTTTGTTTCCTTTCAGACCTTAGCCATCAACTCAAATATCGGTATTTTACTAACTTGCTGTTGTGCCAACTTTCTTAATATGTTTCTTTTTATTTAATTTGACTCAGGTTTATTTTCTAACTTCTGTATGTAGGAACCCACCATGTCATATACATTAGATAAGTGCCCCAACTGACCCTTTCTTTTAATAAAGGTCTTGCAATCTAAAGGGCCCAAGAAAATGCAACTGTAGTAGGAAACAGATTACTGTGTTGAAATATACATCTCCATGTTTTTCTTATACATGAAAACATATATAAGAAACCCTATGTGCTCTATTTGATTTCATATGCTGTAAAATATGATATGAATGCGATGAATTGCATTTTGTTTACTAAATGACTTTTACTATATTAACCCCTTCCCGACATATGACGCAATAGTATGTCATGGCGGCAAGTGACTTGCCACATTTTGACGTACTATTACATCATGGTGATCGGGCGGGCACCAGAGAGGTGTGCGCCAGATCATTGCAGGGCCCCGGCGGTCCCTGATGGCCGGGCCCCTGCTGTGTCCACCGGCATCGCTGTAAAAGCCGATGAAGGTGGATTAACCCTTTCTATGCTGTGGTCAGCGCTGAAGGTGCATGCGGTGGGTGAGGTAGCCCTTCGGGTCCCCGCACTGCTGTGGCGGGGACCCGATGGGTGACTAGGTAGCCATTTTTGTCACCTTACATCACAAAAACTGCAACACAAAGTGATCAAAAAGGTGTATGTC